>NC_035166.2:313888-622776 GCF_001659605.2 Manihot esculenta
TGTGGCCCACTGAGTCATAGAGAAAATGAACGCATCCATGAAAGAGATGCTTGCCTATCACTCTCGAGAGGGAGTGAGAGGGGGAAAGAGGGAGTTTTCATTATATTCAGTTTGTGCATGTCATTGCATTCTGTGCTAGTAAGACAATATATTTATGTGTTGACATTGTGCTTAAGAATGTTCTAGTTTCTCCATCTAAGAAATTTATGGTTAAAATGGTTAATTCAATTCTCATTCCATTTGGTTAAACTTCAGGAGTGGAAGTCTTGATCATCTTCTGGATGTTTCATGAATTGTGATTGCCAATAAACCAATAGCAAGCCTTTGTGCTTTCATGAAATGTATCTGCAATTGATTTGGAACACTGAACATAAAGCAATCATATTCTTGTCCTTCATTTTCTTTCCTCCTACAGGCCAAAGGTTTGGGCTATGCAATGAATACCTCTGATGAGCTTCAGTTTGTCCGGGAAGTTGCTACAGCTACTGGTGTTGTTCTGGATCCAGTTTACAGGTACTACATTCTATAATGATTTCCGAGTTCTTTTGAGGCGTTCTTTTCGTATCAATTGAGATTGTGAATGCTGAATGTTAGTCATTTCCACGATACAATCCAATGTATTAGAATTAACAAGGACCATTACTGGTATCTGATAACCAGCTAGAAGAGAGAATGTGATGATTTTTCATCTTGAGGATATTCCCGTGTTATAAAAAGCTGAAAAGCTAGAGGTCATGTGTGGTTGATGCTTTTGAAGATCGGCTAGGTATTCAATTTCTTGATCTTAAAATTTGTAAGTTTCCTCGAGTTAACAGTTCAGTTCTGTAATTCTTGTAGTGGGAAAGCAGCTTATGGTATGATGAAAGACATGAAAGAGAATCCAGAAAAGTGGGAGGGAAGAAGGATCCTCTTCATACACACTGGTGGGCTTCTGGGATTGTATGACAAGGTCGATCAGATGGCTCCATTGGTGAAAAACTGGTCCCGAATGGACGTCGATGAGTCAGTACCAAGGAACGATGGTATTGGCAAAATGTTCTAGAAAGCATCCCTATCCAAATGCATCACTTGGCAGTGCACGATATCTTTGTGCTTATTTTTATTTATTCTCGAGTTGATCATAAGATTGTCCTACTGATGTCGGTTATGGAATGCTCCATGTCATTCATCTTTCTTCAGCTCAAGGCAATGCGTTGCACCTTACTTATTCAGTACTAAATCCTTTTTGCATTGTGTCTATTTGAATCAATTCAGATAAATTTAAAAAAAAAAAAAAGAGAGAGAAAATTTTATTCTAATTAATAATCAAATGCAATAATCCGTGTAGTCGATGACACTTCGGTTTTGCTTTTGCTTTTCATTAAAAAAGGAAAAAAATTGATATTTTTCAGGTCATCACCTTCAGTAAAGAAAGAGGTTAACCGTCTTTTTACATTTTAAATTGCTCATTCATTCATATGATATAATTTAATCCAGTGAAAAAAGGACCGAGAATAGTAAGGGGAAACAAAATTGAATGCAATGATAAAAAATTACTTTTATTTAAATTAGTTAAAAATAATATAAATTATTATTATTTTAAAATTTAAAATAATTGACTAGATTAGTTTCTTATTTGAAATTGTTTTTTTGTTAAGAACATAATTTCTGTTAAACTTTGGAAATGGGGAGAGAAATACGGAGGAGAGAAAGGAAATTTGCCGTAAAAGTATTCATTTATTTAACAATTTCAGCTTTTAATTTATAAAAAACGGAGGACAGTGTTACAAATATAGTAAACTAACTGTCCTACCTATTTAAGCACATTCAATATGATTTCTTTACAAAATGATTTAGGCCTTCCATAACTTTTAACCAATTAAAAGCTGAAAACAAAAAATTACAGCAACAGTCAGGATTAAATTACTACAGCAATCAGCTTCTTATTCTAAGAAAAATTCAACTCTCAATACTCCTTGAGTTTTTTATTGAACAATCCAAGCTTAGCCCTTGATTCTTCAAATCTGTTTCTTGATGGAGCCTTGATCAAGATGTCAGCAACCTGATCATTTGAGCTGCAATGAACTAAATGAATTTCACCATTCCTTTCAGCTTCACAAAGGAAATGAAACTTCATCTTTATATGTTTGGTTCTCCCATATTGCACAGAATTGTTAGCTATTGCAATGGTAGACTTATTATCAACATGAATAAGAGTAGGCTTTTATTGCTCTATACCAAGCTCATTCAGAGTTTTTCTAACCAAATTGCTTGATTAGATGTTACTGCTATATACTCAGCTTCTGCAGTTGATTGGGCTACAACCTCCTGCTTCTTTGAGCTCCAAGCAAATGCACTAGAGCCAAATGAGAAGACAAAACCAAAAGTACTCTTAGAATCATCTAAGCTCCATGCCCACTCATTGTCTGAATTGCCTTGCAAATCACCACTTTCTTCCTTTGAGTACCAAACACCATAGCCTACAGTCCTTCTAAGATAACTTAGCACCCTCTTTGTTACTCTAAAATGCTTCTGGCTAGGACCATGCATGAACCTTGAAAGCATACTTGCTGAGAACATAAGATCCCTGGTTGCTATTAAATAGAGGAGATTACCAATCAAGATCCTATAATAACTTGCAACTACTCTATCAGTTTCATCATCCCTTGATAGCTTCTCATTTATAGATAAAGGAATGGCAATTAACTTGCAGCTCTTCATTTTAAATTTCTTTAACACATCCCATGCATACTTTCTTTGGAAAATAAAAATACCGTCCTCCAGTTTCTTGACTTTGGTATCAAAGAAATATGTTATTTCTCAAAAGTCAAACATATCTGTTGGTTTTTGGACAAAGAAGTGAAGAGAAAATCTTATTCATTGCTGTAACATTACAGATATTTAAACAAAAGCAAAAAGCTGCTAAGATTAACTTTCCCATACTTAGCTAGTACAATTTCACCTAAACAACACTTAGGCCATACTTCACCATGCCATGCTAAGATTACAAGTAAAGCAAAAATATTAAGCCAAAAAGAAAGGACATAATTTTCTGACAGCAGCAAAAATGTCACTGTCATCTTCACTCCTCCTTGACATTTTTGCTGGAAACACCAAGGCTCCTCCTCAATGTTTCAAATCTGACTTTAGGCAATCCTTTGGTTAAGAGATCAGCAACTTGAACTTCAGAATCACAATGAATGAGCTTCACTTCTTCTTCTTTCTCTGCTTCTCTAATAAAATGAAATTTGATCTTGATATGCTTGGTTCTGCCATGAAAAACTGGGTTTTTTGCCATTGCTATAGCTGACTGATTATCACAGAAGATCACAGTTGCTTCCCTTTGTTCCTGCTTCAAATCTTTCATAATTTTTCTAAGCCAAATGGCCTGATTCACAGCAACAGCAGCAGAAATGTATTATGCTTCTGCTGTAGACTGAGCTACCACTTCCTGCTTTCTTGAACTCCAGCTAACAGCTCCTGAACCAATAGAGAACATGAATCCTGAGGTGCTCTTCATGTCATCAACTGAGCCTCCCCAATCACTGTCTGTATACCCAATCAGCTTCACTTCTTGACCAGCCTTGAACCAAATGCCCAAATTACTGGTTCCCTTCACATACCTGAGAACCCTTTTTGCAGCCTTGAAGTGCCTTTGGCTAGGATTATGCATGAACCTGGATAGCAGGCTGGTTACAAACATAATATCAGGTCTGGAAGCTGCTAAATACAATAGACATCCAATTACACTTCTGTAAATTGCTGAATCTATTTTTTCTGAATCATCTTCCTTGCTCAATTTCTCATTTTGGGCTAAAGGAGTGCTGATACTACTGCAATTTTCCATCCCAAACTTCTTGAGTACTTCATTTGCATATTTTTCTTGACAAATGAAGGTTCCATGACTTGTTTGATGAACCTCCAATCCAAGGAAGAAGGTCATTTCTCCAAGATCAGTCATCTCAAATACAGACTGCATTTCATTCTTGAATTGTTGTACCAACTCATTGCTACTTCCTGTGATCAAAAGGTCATCCACATACAAGGAAACAATTACCAAATCTTCATTCTCAGCTTTAACATACAAAGTAGCTTCACTAGGACTTCTTGTAAAACCCAATTTCAACAAATGATCATCCATTCTGCTGTACCAGGCTCTAGGGGCCTGTTTCAACCCATATAAAGCTTTCTTGAGGATGAAAACTTTATCTTCTTGTCCCTTCTTAATGAAACCAGGTGGTTGCTCCACAAAAATCTCCTCTTGTAGATGACCATTTAGAAATGCAGATTTCACATCAAGCTGATAAATCTTCCAACATTTTTGAGCAGCCAAGGCAATGAGAAGCCTTATTGTATCATACCTTGTTACTGGAGCAAAGGTATCTGTGTAATCCACTCCAAACTGTTGTGAATAGCCTTTCACAACTAATCTTGCTTTGTGCTTATTTATAGAACCATCAGAGTTGAGTTTGGTTCTATAAACCCACTTTACACCAATTACCTTCTTGTTTTTTGGTCTGTCAACCAAGTTCCACGTTTCATTTTTATTTATCATTTTCAGCTCTTCTTGCATTGCATTCATCCAATTTGGAGATTGCATTGCCTCTTCTAGACTTGTTGGCTCCAACAAGGCTATATTAGACCTCTCATAAATTTCTTCTAGAGACCTGGTACCTCTGACTGCAAAATCTGAATCTGAGTCACTTCCATAATCTGCATCTTCTTGTTCATGAGCTGGTTCTTGATTGAGACAATCAACTCTCTGAATTTGCTTATTGTTCATAAGTTCTACTTGTGCCTTTTCCCAATCCCAGTAAGCTTCTTCATCCACTTTCAGATCTCTGCAAACTATTACACTCTTTGTCTCCATGTTGAACACCCTATATCCTTTTACATTGCTGCCATAGCCCAGAAAAATCCCAACTTGAGACTTGTGATCCAACTTATCTCTTTTCACAGCTGGAATATGAGCATAGCATATGCTCCCAAAGACTTTTAAATGTTCAATGCAAGGTTTAACTCCAAACCAGGCTTCAAAAGGAGTTTGTTCTTTTAAAGCCTTCGTTGGTAGTCTATTCAATAGATAGACTGATGTATTTACTGCCTCAGCCCAGAATTTTTTTGGTAATTTTTTCTCAAACATTAAGCATCTAGCCATCTCCATAACTGTCCTATTTTTTCTCTCACTTACTCCATTCTGCTGTGGAGTGTAACTAGTTGTAAATTGATGCTGAATTCCTGCCTCTTCACAAACCTTGCTGAAATTCTTGTTAGCATACTCAATTCCATTATCAGTTCTGAGTATTTTGATTTTTGAGTTGCATTGATTCTCAGCTGCAGCTTTGAACTTTTGAAACATCCGTAGCACTTCTGATTTTTGTTGCAAGAAATACACCCAACAGAACCTGGAAAAATCATCAATGAAAAGGACAAAGTACTTGCTCCCATTGAGTGAAGGAGAACTCATGGGACCACAAACATCACTGTGAACAAGCTGCAACTTCTCTACTGCCCTCCATGATTGATTAATAGGAAAAGGAATTCTGGTTTGCTTTCCAAATTGACACACATCACACACTTCAATTGGGGAAAGCACAACAGGCATGTTTTGAACTAAACACTTGTCATACATGTGTTTAAGTGCATCAAAGTTGAAGTGTCCAAATCTTCTATGCCAAAGTGCAGATTCATCAACAGAACTAGAGAATGCATGTGCATTTAACTTATTCCACCTTAAGGAAAAGCTTTTATCTTTCATTTTAACTTGCATCAATTCATTTCCAGCAGGATCTATGATTGTGCATGTCTTATTTTTGAACAATAAGGAATATTGTTTCTCAAGCATCTGACCAACACTCAGTAAGTTCTGGTCTATATCAGGTACATACAAGACTTCAGAAATTAGTTTTGTACCTGCTGGAGTTTCAACTGAGATTTCACCTTTGCCCTTGACTTCCAGAAATTCTCCACTTCCTATCTTTACTCTAGAATTGTAGGACTTGTCAAGCTTCTTGAATGTCGCAATCTCAGATGTCATATGATGAGTGCAGCCACTGTCAATGAGCCAGGAATCACTGCTGGTTCCAGCTGCACAACAAGTTGCAACAAAGAGCTTTGCCTCATCTTGCTCTTGACTTTCTACAGTTTGAGCTTGATATTCTTCTTGGCTTGGCTTTGACTTGCAAACTTTTTCAATGTGTCCAAATTTTTTACAAGACCTGCATTGAACACCAGGTTTGTACCAGCAAAATTTCTCCAAATGATTAGTTTGTTTGCAATTTGGACATGGAGGAAACTTCCCTTTTCTTTCTGCATTCTTTTTGCTGTCACCTTCTTTTTTATTCCTTCTATCATTAAACTTTTTTCCTTTTGAGTTGAACTGAACTTTCTCTTTGCTTTTCATGACAAGAGCTGCCTCATTATTATCTTCTTGCCTCAAATTCCTTCTTTGTTCTGTTGCTTGTAGTGCATTAACAAGCTCTGCTAGTGAAATTTGTGAAAGATCCTTTGAGTCTTCAAGAGATGAAATTTTGGCTTCAAACCTCTCAGGAAGACTTACAAGAACCTTCTCTACAACTCTCTTGTCTGGAAGATCTTCACCAAGGACCCTAATCTGGTTCACAACCCTCAAAACTTTGTCAGAGAATTCCTTCACATTCTCTGTTTCTTTCATCTTCAAAGCTTCAAACTCTCTTCTTAGGTTCAAGACCTGCATTTGTCTTGTTTTTTCACTGCCTTGAAACTCCTCTTTGAGTCTGTCCCAAGCTTCTTTTCCTGTTTCACATGCCATAATGCGTGTGAATATTGACTCAGACACAGCTGAGTGTATATAAGAGAGTGCTTTGAATTTCTTTGCCACTTCTTCAGCATGGTGCTTCATTTGTGTGACTGTGGGATTGGTCCTCAATGGAGGAGGATCAGCTCCTGTTTCTACTGCTTCCCATAAATCTAAGCCTTTCAACAAGGCTTTCATTCTCACAGCCCAAAGTTGATAGTTGTCACCATTGAAGACTGGTGGTGAAAGTGCTCCAGCATTGCTTGAAGCCATATTCTGTTCGAAACAGGTTTTTTGGTGGGATTTTCTCACTTGTTTTCTCTCAACTCCACTGTCCCTCTAAGAACAAGAGAGCTTTGATACCATTTGTTGGTTTTTGGACAAAGAAGTGAAGAGAAAATCTTATTCATTGCTGTAACATTACAGATATTTAAACAAAAGCAAAAAGCGGCTAAGATTAACTTTCCCATACTTAGCTAGTACAATTTCACCTAAACAATACTTAGGCCATACTTCACCATGCCATGCTAAGATTACAAGTAAAGCAAAAATATTAAGCCAAAAAGAAAGGACATAATTTTCTGACAGCAGCAAAAATGTCACTGTCATCTTCAATATCAAACTCTGCCATCATAAGCTCCTTGAACTGTTGTACCAAATCAGCATCTCCTCATGTAATCAGTAAGTCATCTACATAAAAAGATACAATAAGCTAAACACCATTACTAGAGTGCTTAACATACAAGATTACTTCTGTTTCATTCCTTTTGAACCCAATATCAACCATATGTGTATTAATTCTGGTATACCAGGCTTTAGAAGCCTGTTTAAGCCCATACAAGACTTTCTTCAACTTGTACACTTTGTCACAACCATCAAAAACTTCAAAACCTTGTGGTTGCTCCACATAAATTTGTTCTTGCTGGAATCCATTCAAGAAGGATGATTTAACATCTAAATAATACAACTTCCAGCCTTGCTTTGCTACAAAAGCCACCAAGAACCTTATTGTTCCATGTCTTGCAACGGGTGCAAAGTTATCACCCAAGTCCACTCCAACAAGTTGAGCATAACTCTTTACTATAAATCTGGCATTCTATTTGAAAATTGAGCCATCTAAATTGAACGGTCAAATTTAATATTAAATTTAAATATTAAATCTACAACAGTAAAAAAATCTTATAAATAAAATTTTTAACGATCATAGATTCAGTTAGACGAAAGAAATGTAAAGCAATGAATTCTCTTTCACATTTTTTATTATTCAAGGTTATAATTGCTCTCTAACTTGTAGAGATAGACTCTTGGTTTCTCTTTCTCTACTTGTTTCATCTTCTTTAGAAGCTTAGTCTCTTTCCTGTTGTTCAATTGCTTTTCTTGCGTCTTCTAAATAAGTGGCCTTCTCCTTAAATCAGAGAGTTTTTTCTTCTTCTTTTTTATTATCTCTAAATGGATCATAAATAATCACTTGACGTATTTTAGCAAATCAGGAGGTTCTCTTTGATGATTTATTTAGATCTACCTTTTGGTTTCATTTTCTAACAATTAGATGATATTTTTTTCTTTGATATGGTTTGAATGTAGGCATTTGAGCTTTAAAAGACCGATCCTTACAAAGACCCAACTTTCATGTCACTTGCTTCACTCAGCAAGGGGTGGAGCTTAGGATGATATGATGTACTTTAATGTGTTCCCGATCTGATTGTAACTTTGGAAGAGGTAGGTGGAAGACAACATTAAAGCAGGCAGTGCTAGGCGCAAACCTTCCTCTTTCAAGTTAGTTGTAGGACACTGGGTGGTGTTGCACCTTGGGATAGAGGTGAGCATCCGGTGGGTTTGATTTTAAATCAAATCGAACTAAATAAATTAAAAATCAAAATTTTAGTATTTTATAATAATCGAACTAAATTGATTTTGATCAAAAATTGAATCTAATTGAATCAGACCGGTTAGATTCGATTTAGTTCTGTTTGATCGATTTGAATTTTTAATAATTTTTTTATTTTTTACATTTTATTTTTAGTATTTTAAAATTTAATTAAAATATTTTAATTTTAATATGATGTAATCTCTCTATATTATTGAAAATAATATATTATTATTACTAATCGGTTCGGTTCGATTTTCTCAATTTTTTTCTGATTAAAATCAAACCGAACCAAAATAACCAAAAATTTTAAAATTAAAAACCGAACCGAATTGAAATAAATAAAAAACTGAATCGAATTTTCATATTAATTTGATTCAATCAATTTTTTCGATTTAAACTTAAAACTGATCACCCGGAATGAAATTGTATTGAGTTCATTTTAGTAGCCTTATACTTTTGCCTATTACTGATGTATTCTTGACTTTTAAGCCTCCTTTAATATATATTTTTTGACAAAATTCATCTTTCATAGACACTAATTTTGTATATCACAGAAAAAAAAAAAAAAACTTTTATGTTCTTTTCCATTAAAACGAAAATAATTGTTTATATTAAAATTCAAATAAATATTATGGCTTATATAATCTTTGTCAAATTTTATTAATAAAACTTGATTTTAATTTTTTTCAATTAGACTAATTTTTTTTAAATACTAATAAAAATTTAATATTATTTTTTAACCAATAAAACATAAAGAGTTGCATGCCTTTTTTAAATGCTAATAAAAATTTATATGAGGATCAAGAATTAGAGTTCAAAATCATAAATTTTTATACAAATTATCATATTCATTAGATAATCCTAATTAGGCTTCTTTCAGGTATAATTTTAGGAGAATATTTTAGAATTGCCTCTTCTCTTATTGATGAAAATTGTGTTTTATTCCCTTTTAAAAGATAGCTTAGGTTTTTGGGTTTTCCTTTAAAAGGAAAAACCTCTTGGGGAAGTGGAACAATTTCTTCTAGTTTTTTTAGTATCTTTCTTTTTTAGCAACCATGGTCATGAATTATGATTATGTATTCAAGCAACTAAATTTTTTTTTATCTAGTTAAGGATTTTAAAAGTTTAATTTATAAGAATTATGTTAATTTATAAGAGTTAGGAGATCAAATCAAACTTAATATTTTACTTTTATTTTTTATTTTTATGCGTTTAAAATTATTATTTAATTGATTAATTTAATTTGATTAATTATTTAAACGAGTAAATAATAAATAATCATTTAAATTTATTTAATTTATAATTATTTAATAAATTTGATATTTGTATAAATAATATTTTTTATTATATTATTATATATTTTAATTGCAATCCTCGTATTTTGTGTGATTATGTGTGAGTTTATTAGATGGAGTAAGATTTTTTTAAATTTTAATGCTATTGATAACTTTATAGAGGTTATTTTAGGTTATTCATTTATTAGAGGCTAGTCAGCAAGTTGATCATAATTAATTCAATAATTTAAGAAAAACTAATCGTTTGTTTCTGAATGAGTTGATTTTGATTTTAATTTTTTATTAATAAATAATTCTATTTTATATTTTATTTATTTTATTAATATATTTTTTCAAAAAATAAAATTGTAGCTTCGACCCGTTTATCATATTTATTTGAAAAATAGGGTTTATTTTTTTTTTAAATGCGACTTCTAAACTCAACATGCTAAATACGTATATCGTGGCTAATAGAATATTTTAATTGTAAAATTATAACAGATAAATTATCCTAAACTTTTAAGAAATACACTAATTTATTTCTGTTTAAAAATAACTCAATTAAATCGTTATTTTTTTATAAAATTAAATTTAATCATTTTAATTATTTATATATTTTTTAATTTAATATTAATAGAAATTTTAATTATATATTAAATTTAATAATCTAACTCACTTTAAAATTAATTAAAAAAAAAAAAGCTTTTGTCCAAAAAAGGTCGAATCACATCACAAAAACGAGAAAGCAGGTTTCATCTTCTGGGAAATTCTTATACGTTCCAGCCAACAGTCAACAGGTTGATGTGGCAGGCAATGCAGCCAGACAGCACCACGTGTCCATGTCCACGCGAGCATATTTGATTAAGTTTATCAACCTTTCCTTTCAGAAAGCAACTCAGCATCCACCTATGTGCTCTGTACAGCACACTGCCACTACTCTCTGCCACCGCGCTATCATTGCCGGTTGCTTCTTCTTTATATATATTGCCTTCTTGGCTGTACTTGTGCACAATTCATCTCTCCCTCTCTTAAGAATAACTTAACAAGGATGGTCATCACTACCACCATTGCTGCAGACTCCGATGAGTTTCTGTACTGCACTTTTGCTTCCAGATATGTTCGCAGTCCTGTTCCAAGGTACCCTTTAATTCTTTTCTCTTGCTTTCTTCCAACAGCTTCGTCTCCTCAATATTTTATATAATATTATATGTAGGTTTAAGATGCCAGAGAAGTCGATGCCAAAGGAAGCGGCGTATCAGGTGATTAATGATGAACTGATGTTGGATGGGAATCCAAGGCTTAACTTGGCTTCTTTTGTCACCACTTGGATGGAGCCTGAGTGTAATGATCTCATCTTGGCTTCTATTAACAAGAACTATGTTGATATGGATGAGTACCCTGTTACAACTGAGCTCCAGGTTTATTTATTTATACCTTTTTTTTAATTCTTTAATTATTAATTTTGTATACTAAACAGGATACTACTTCCTTTTGGTTTTGTGAAAGTGAAAAGGCGCAAGCTGCCCAAGAACCAAGCCAAACCAACAACCAAATAACAATATTGAAAATGAAGCATGTGCATTTTCTATACAAACGTTCCCGTATTTTATATTGAAGTTTTAATGCTTGGTTTGTTGCAATCTTGAGTTTCACTCTGCAAATGTCCCAGTTGAAATATTTTTACTGATGTTATACACCATGTAATTGAGAATACCTATGTGGGAAATTTTGGTTTTTGTTTAAGATCGCTTCCCCCTTACTCCATGTATGTGTTTGATCTGAAGTATCTATGACAGAGATAATGGCATTTATGTAAAGGGTTGTTGCCAGTTATCTAATAGCCATGGTCACAAACTCACATGCCCTTTTTGCTATTTTGGCTATATAAAGAAGTTGTTATGCCTATAGTTAAAGGGCCTTATACAGTTGGTGGCAGTGCCTTAATCCAACCGAAGCATTTCTGGCAAAACTTCTTTCTGATTTTTCATTATATGGTGAATTTTATTGCATTTACTAATTTTCTGGCGCAATTTCTTTGAACATATGAGGTCTGTTTGTTACATTGTAATTCTACCCTGCAGAATCGGTGTGTGAATATGATAGCCCACCTGTTCCATGCTCCTGTTGGAGATGATGAAACTGCAGTTGGGGTGGGGACTGTGGGATCATCAGAGGCAATTATGCTGGCTGGATTAGCTTTTAAAAGGAAATGGCAGAACAAGAGAAAAGCAGAGGGCAAACCATATGATAAGCCCAACATTGTGACGGGAGCTAATGTGCAAGTGAGCTTTTTTTATTTTTCTACAACGCCATTAGTTCATCATTTCTCCACTAAAACTTCACTTCATCTGGTTCAAAAACTTGGGGTCATATTTCAACATTAGTTTCTTAAATTTATCTGGAGTACTACTACTCTATTTTCTTTTGAATCTTAGTATAGTATATATGTCATCATGCATTTTACCAAGTACATATCCTCTATCCATGAGAATAAATTGGGTATTTAGTCTTATCTCTTACATTCTCAAAGCAGTGACATACTTCAATACGCCTTCTATCTCTATTTATTTAGTCAGGATATATTACAATGGAAAACCTTTTTCTCCCAACTTTGTAAGTTCTAATTTCACCACTCATCTGGACATACTGTGATGGTAGAGAAAAAGACAGGCACATCGTTGAATCTGCTACATGTACTTGTCATGCTTCTCTCCGTCGTGCTTCTCTCTCTCTTATCTGTTTTTTTTATCCCTTTTGCATTTCAAACAATCATCTGTCTAATTAATCGTGTTCTTGCTCTAATATGGCATCTCAAATCTCCCCTTGAAGCCTTATTTCATGAGCCACTAACAAAGATTTGGACAATGTTTTCCTCCACCTAACATTCTAACTATATTTGAGGAATTATAGAGTTTTTCATTCTACTTTGCGACTCCATGTTTGTTGTTGACCTCACAAGTATTTACAGTTTGGAAAACCAAACTCCTTGTATGTGGTACGAGGAACCAAGTTGTTTTCTTCTTTTCTTCTTGAACACGTCCTAGTCAACTCTAAAGCAAATATATGTTGGATTTTTTTCATGCTCATATTTATAATTACTGCAAGTTTTAACTCATTTATCCTGAATATATATTTTTTCTCCTCATTAAATATTTCCTTATCAAAGACTTGGAGGGCCTGTATTATCTAGAATGCGTTGTTTCTTGCATTTTGTTAAATGTTTCCCCAATGTTACACAGGTCTGTTGGGAGAAATTCGCAAGGTACTTCGAAGTTGAACTAAAGGAAGTGAAGCTGAAAGAGGGCTATTATGTGATGGACCCTGTGAAAGCAGTTGAAATGGTGGATGAGAACACAATCTGTGTTGCAGCCATTTTAGGATCAACATTGACGGGAGAGTTTGAAGATGTGAAGCTTCTTAATGAACTACTCACTAAAAAGAATGAGGAAACTGGATGGGACATCCCAATTCACGTCGATGCTGCCAGTGGAGGTTTTGTTGCTCCTTTTGTTTGCCCAGATCTTCCGTGGGATTTCCGTTTGCCATTGGTGAAGAGTATTAATGTAAGTGGTCATAAGTATGGCCTTGTTTATCCTGGTGTTGGTTGGGTTGTGTGGAGGGCTAAAGAAGACTTGCCGGAGGAGCTTATTTTTCACATTAACTACCTTGGATCTGATCAACCCACTTTCACTCTCAACTTCTCAAAAGGTAATTGATTCAAAATAAATAAATATAGGGGAAAGAAAAGAAATAAGCTTGCACATTTGTGCTTGTCTGTTGGTTTAACATTGTTCCATATTCTTGATTTCCTTTATTCTGGTATTTAAAGTGAGATGTTGACTATAAGAAGAGCAAGCAGAGATTGATTGAACCCCCAAGCTATGCTCGATACTAGATGAATCTCTCTATTAGGGTAACTTCACAGGATTGAGTTCCCCTCCCCCTAATATATTGACCAACAGAATTCAGAGCTTGAACAGTCATATTTTTCCTTTTTTCTCTATGATTGCTTTCATGAAGTTCTTAAGGTTTATCCTTCCAACATTTTGCTGCCTACAAGTTTTTTCTCCCGTGATTTTAGGGCTTCTAAAAGTATGCAGACCACATGATTAATAAATATTCTAGTAACTATATGGATTTGGCTAAAGAGATATTAGTTGCCTGGCCTGCCTAGAACTTCATTAAGATATTACTCTCTTCTTCTATTGAATCACCTACTAGATTCATGTTTTAAGCTCAACTTCTCCTGGCCTATATTAGCTTAGGTTTTCTCACTTCTTCTGGGTTTCCTCCTCCTCGTTTTCCTAATAGTGAACTATTTATGCATTTGTTCTTTTAGTAGCTTTTTCATTTTATAAACACCGTTTTGCTTTCCTCATTTTGGCAGGCTCTAGTCAAATAATTGCTCAATATTATCAGTTTATAAGGCTTGGTTTTGAGGTAAACTTTCAGCATTATACGCGACAAGAAATATATGTTAGAAGAAGATTCATCTACTAATATTATTTTTATGTATTTGTTTACATTGTCATTTCTGTGAAAATTGATCTATGTTTTATTACTTCCCAATAGATCCCATTATATTATTTTCCCAATTGTTCGAGATGAAAAATAGTAGGTATTCAGTAATGGAGTTTGGTTTTAATTCTAAGTTGGGAGACTTAATTCCTAATAGGAAGTATAAGTAGGGAATGGAAAGCATCTAGTTGATATGATGGGTGGTGCATTGTGAAAAGAACCTATGTTTGTGAGCAGCATCAATTAAATACACATACTTCCATAAAACATATTGTAAAAACTAGAGGCATCCTAGAAGTGAATACCCTTGGGAAGATGTTTAGTTAGATATGACATCTAGCTTATACTCTCACCTAATAATTTAAGTTGGCCAAATCACCTTGACAAATACAAAAATTATGGATACCCTTAAATCTTACCCAATCTTGTCAATTATACCAATCATATCCTCTTGTATTCGACTTTATTTAGACATCTTAATATAGGTGGCCCTGATCCGACATGCTAAATTATGCTAACCTGTTATACGACTCAAAACCAACATGCATCTTTAGGATTTTTTAAGTAGTAGGCTTGGGTCAACATTTTGTAACATCTGTTACAATTTTTAATATTATTTTCTTTTGCCCCCCTCCAATTTTTTATTATTGCAAGTTCATCAGGTACTTTAGGATGCCTTCCATATCAGTATGTTGGATTGCATTATCTGTCTAAATTATCATAAATTAGACCATATAAATTTTTAAGGAGTGGTAACCTAATATGGAGGTAACCTCTTAATTTGATCAAGTGATGGGTCAATATTTAGTCTTACTGTCAAGCCAGTAGGAGGGGTGTTAGAGACTCAGAATTTTGCCTGTGATTAAGAAGATTCTTCAAAATTAAGACATGATCTTGCATATTTTCCTGACAGCAGAAGTATTTATTGTTCCACATCACTTTCTTCCTTTTGATAATCAAGATTTTATTTATGTAAGGTCTTTTGTTCAAATCTTGATTCAAGTATGCGCAGTATAAGTAAAACTGATCACAATGATGGCTTGAATTCTCTCACATTGTCGTGCTACCTGTTATCTTTTACTGCTGCAAATGGCCTGTGAATTGAATTATTGGAAATTATCCCTTTGAAAAAGGACAGTTTGAGCAAAGATAATGCAAATAGAGGGAGGAGAGATGCTGCCTGTTATGATATATATTTGCAATTTAGGGTGCTTTGATCTTTTTTTTTTTCCTTTTTATCTAATTTATTTTGGACTTGTACAAGGGTTATAAGAAAGTTATTGAAAACTGTATGGAAAATACAAGGGTGCTGAAAGGAGGACTTGAGAAAACAGGGAGGTTTGACATTGTCTCCAAAGATGTTGGAGTGCCTCTTGTGGCCTTCTCTCTCAAAGACAGCAGTAAATACAGTGTGTTTGATATGTCTGAGAACTTGAGAAGATTTGGCTGGATAATTCCGGCGTACACAATTCCAGCAGATGCCGAGCAAATTGCTGTTCTTCGAGTGGTGGTCAGGGAAGATTTCAGCCGGAGTCTGGCTGAAAGACTCATCTGGCACATTGAGCAAGTTTTGGAGGAAATGGACTCACTTCCTATCCAGATGTCCACCAAAGCTGCCACTGTTAAGAAACAACTGGAGAGCACTGAAGGGCAGAAGGTAGTTAAAAAGAGTGAGAAGGAGATGCAGGAAGAGATCACTCGGTATTGGAGGCGGCTTGTAGATGGCAAGAGAATTGGAGTGTGCTAGGCGTCTGCTATTGACTTACTGTTCTCTTTCTGTGAGCCTTCTTGTTGTTTGATAGTATCATAAATGTGAGAAAATAAAACATGTATTTTGGGAATTAGAAAAGAAGACGATGATTTAAAAGCAATAATGTCTAGTTTCTTGCATCTCTGGAACAGTAGGGTGTTCAATGGCTGCAAATGAATGATTTGAGAGTCGACTCGATTCAAAACTAACAGCAAAACCAGCAACACTATTGTGACAAGAAAGAAGCTAATCAACGATAAAGAAATTCATCGACTTTTAAATTGAAATAGTTGTGAACCATTTTCAGGAATAAAAACTTGTGTGTTCTAGTGAGTAGGAGTTGAAAAAGCCTTGTGTACCATTGAAGACGAATTCTGGGAAGCGTTAATTGCGCAGTATTCTCCTTCCAATGCATAAATAATTCAGAACAAACGGCAGCTGCAATATTGTGATGTTGTCCCGGTAACTAAAACATCACCTTCAACATGAACACAGAGCCCCAGTAGATATCAAACTAAAAGCTCAAGGTTGTACTTAAATTATGATTATGATGATCATACAAATTGACATGCTTCAAGCGTTTTGAGGAAAGGCCATTTAGAGAGAGAGTAAAATATAACTGAATTATACGCAGAAATTTTAGTTTTGCAGTAAATGTCCAAAACTAACTGAGAAAAACAAAAAATAGTCCAAAACGTCAAGGTTGGTAGAAACAACCTTCAAAATCAGTTTAGTGAAAATTGATTTCCTCCACTTGGAATGCGAAACCTGCGGCAATTTCATCTAACTTCAATATGGGTTGAAAGTAGTTTTCCATTTTTATACATTCAACGTTTGCCAAAAAAAAAATCAATTTTCTCCAATTTGATTTTGAAGCTTGAAAAAATTTTGCATCAATCTTAAAGCTTGGGGCATTAGGTTCAAATTTAGAACGTTTTAAACAATTATCAATCAGCACAAACGTTTGATTTTCGTCATACACATGTATACCCTACTTTGTACCAAAACTTGATAGTTCAAGCCTATAAAAAAGTGATTTTGGAGTTCATTATTTAAGGTCAAATCCTGTATCAAAAACCTTGACAAGGACGGAATTTATGACATACCAACGCAGAAGCAACCAAAGCCGAGAGGGTCAGTCAACATCCTCTATCCAAGGTTTGAGAATGATACAGTAATGACTTGGTATGCCATAATCCTTTCATCTTAAATTGCTGCATCCCTAAAGTAACCTTTTTATTGGGTGAACACAAGTACAATTCTTATGTTCAATTAATTTTGACTTGTTTCTACTTCTAGTTTTCTCTTTTAACATCCAACAGCCCGCAGGAATGTTGATTTAAGTTGAATATTTTTTATTCTCAACCTAAACAAGGTTTGATGAGGTCATCCACTGTATCATGCCCAACAACTTACGCATCTGCTCTGGAAGACACAGTTGCATTGACTAATTACCATGTTTTTTTTCCCTCTCTAAATTTTATCCGATTCCGTAAATAGATATCTGAATTCAATGATACCAATCTAACCTGGACTAAACCAACCAGTCCAACCAACTATCCATTTAATCAACTCAAAAACCAAATCAAAACCAAAACCAGAAAACTCTACCATTCAATCCCTAACCTCGATTCCTGGAACCGAAACCTGACCCACTGCAGGTGGGTATTTAGATGCACACTCTTAAATAACGTTTTCTTTTCTTATTTGCAAATCTTTTCCTTCCATATGCAAATCCAGATTTGAAAGAGTGGTGGAAATGTATAACACTGTAAAATGTGACACTGAGCCACCAATATAAATTTTGATGAAACAGTTGTATGACTTTCAGAAAAGCTCTTTACATGTTACCTCACTAGAAAACTAAATATCTTGACAAAATAGAAAATTAGTGGGCAGAGAAGCCGAGAACCATACAGGTTAGCTGGATGGAGCACCACGAAATTCCCATATGGATTCAACCATTGCTAATGACCTTCATAGTTGACAAGGCTACGCAAAGCAAGACCTCCCATTACTAGCATGCAAGTGCCTCCACTCAACAAAGACATTTCAAACCAATTGTACATCTCCAACTGCGATATCCATTATTCTGATTCTGATTGATGCCTTCACAAGCATAATCAAATTGTATAGTGTTAAATGTGACGGCAATTATCACAAAAGCTCATCTCGTAAGAGAATCTCATAAATATCCGTCCTCAGATTCAGTTCCTTATCCCGCATTACTTCTTGGAGATCAGATAACTCCTTCGCAGATAGGACAGAATTCAATTTTAAAAAACCATCAAGCCATAGTTTTTTGGACCTGAAAATATAGAAGAAAATGAGGTCAAACCAGTTAAACAATAAACAAGTGACTCAAGGTAGAATGAATAAGTCCTTCAGTACCCAGTATATACCCAAACAATTCTCAGTTTGAAATCAGTAATCATTGAGACAAAACATAGAGATCAAACCAAGCCATTCAGTTGCAGACAGGTCAATGAATGTGTTACAGATAAGTAAAAAAGATCCAACCTTCCTGCTTATCTAATTATTAGTTTTTAATAATTTTCTTTAGGATATTCTTTTTCTTTGTTAAATTGCTTATTCTACTTGAGAATTATTCATTTGGGAAAGTACAAATCTACCTTTGTATGGAATTTAGTACATGTTTTAGAAACATCTTGTTAAATTTGGGTCAGGCTTAACTCACCCCAAAAGCTAGCTCAAGGAGGAGGAGTGCCTATAGCCCATATAAGGGGCAAATTACCCATTTCCACAGCCGATACGGGATTCAACACACTCCCTCACGCCCAGAATTTTTACTGGTGCGGGGCATATTTATGGGGCGCCCAATATCGGATGAGGAGGCTCTGATACCATGTTAAATTTGGGTCAGGCCTAACTCAGCCAAAAGGTAGCTCAAGGGACACATTACTCATTTCCACAACCGATGTAGGATTCAACACATCTTATTTAGGAGTCCAAAGTCCAATTAGAGTTAGAGTCACTAGCAATTAGAATTTAGAGTCACTAGCAGTCTATATAAATCAATGCAACATTTCAATTAAAAAGAATCAAGGGCAAATACATTATAAAAACTCCAGCAACTCAGTTCTTCAAACCCCAACGAGTGTTTGAAGCATTCATCACGAGTGGGCCACTAAACCTACAAATCTACTAGTAAGGTACTAATAGTTCTAAACAACAGGGTGTACATAATCAATATCTAATAAATTTGATTGATTTACTTCAAGACTTCAGTTCTTTTTAGCATGTTGTATTAGTTACTATTATACAGATTGTAGGCCATAAAGAAAAAGAACTTGTAGAAATTATTTTGGTTCAATTCTTAATTACAATGGGGAAACCTATAATTATCACACTTTTCCATCCAAACCCCATACTTCATGCAACGCATTGTTAGAAATGTATTTTTAAATGGAAAATGTTAGAATAAATACAGTAGAATCCCAAATGAAAAAACTTTACTGCATTGGCTAATTTACTTCGCATTTTGCTTCTGAAAGCAAAAATCAAACTGCAATACCTGGCTAGACAAGGAAAAGTATAGTTATGAAATCAGTATTTCAAAATATAAAAAAGGTTCTCTCTCATGGAAAACAAAGTTTAAAATTCCTTGTTGTAATTACTTTATTCTTTTCTTATGTGAAGCAAAATTCATATTTTTATCAAGTATTTTATTTTCAAGCAAAATAAAAATAGGGTACAAAAACAAGCTAACCAAATGGACCTTAGTTATCCAGGAACAAGCGCAACATCACATTAGCAAATTCAGGTCAATCTTTCAGTTAATTACCATTTAAAATTGAATAAATGAAAAAGTAAACAAGATTCGCCCGACTTCTTTGGCCATTTAATAAAAAATTTTGAAATTAAAAACAAAATGGTCTACATCCATAACCTCATCAAGCTCTTACCATGGACAGGCATGAATAGCCCGGAAGAAAATTCGCTTAGCAGCAGAAGGATTGTGTAATATGTCAATCTCATAAGCAATGTATGAACGCCAAAGTACAACAGATTTACGCAAGCTCACATTTGCCAATGCTCTTTCAAATAACCCATGGATCCTGTGATGGGAGCCCCCTCTGCTCATCTCATATGACAATGCAAAGATCCAAACAATGACAGAAGGTTTCCTAAGAACATTAAAAGCATTATCATCCAAATTAATCAGCACGTACACATAAACTTAAAAAGAAATCTTACACGAAACTAATTACTGAAAATAGAAACAAATGATCACAACCTGTAACAGTAATCGTCGAACATCCACCGCAATTTATTGGGTGTTGAATAATGATGGCTGATCTCCACTAAGGCTTTGAAGAGTTCACAGCTCTGAGGATATATTTGGAGCCCCTGAGAGATGGACTCCCAGATTCTTGATGAGCTTGATCTCTTATGATGTCTTAAAAGCATCCTCATATAATAATTAAACAAAAATTCAAGTTGGTAACTGTGCCGCCTCCTTTCTGGAGATCAGAAGTGTATGTCAGAAGAACTCATAAAGAATCAATTAAAATTGTAAATGCGTTGTCCACTGAATAAGAACGTTCCGTTCCAGGCATTCTCCCTAAGCAGTTCACACATGAATGATCATCTGACAAAGAACTATATTCATAGCAATATTGTTTTATTAATTCTGAATTGAACAGATGAAAAAGAACTTAGAGACGAATCAGGAACCAAAATATCCCTTTCTTATATCTAAACAAACCTAAGGGAACCACAATCAATGCCATTCACCAAGATAATTAAAACAAGCAACTGGAATATACGAACAAAAACCCTTCCCAACATCCTGCAACACTTTAGACTGTCATGGATCACCATATATGTCTCCTTGTTTATGTGTCCATTTGTCCTTCTCCCAGATCACAAAAAAGGAATAAATGAAACAATTCTCTAGAATTAGAAAGTCGAATGCTGACTCTTATACCAAGTGCCATAATTGTATTAATTCAGTCTAAAAGGATTAGCTTGTTAATGAAACACCTTTGCAACCCCAATATGAAATGTGTTTGAGAAAATGAGAAAAATCAAGGAAAGGCTTACAAACCTGGAAGCACCATAGTCAATGCTTCTTCTAACACTCCAATGCCCGCAGCCCACCCAGTTGTCAACTCTTCAAATAAAGCTGCTGAACAAATAAGAGCAACAGACTGATCATCTACAACACCACAGACCCATGCTAATTGAACTGTTCTCAATTTTTCTTTAAACCCTTGGTGTGCTCTCAGCAATTGCAGGCTTGATGGTTTGTGTTCAAATGGGTAATACTTTGCTCCAGTTCCTAAGCAGGATAGAATGTACAATGCTCGAGGTGATAATTCTTGAGTATTCCCAGAACTATTAGCAAGCTCTGCCTCAGCATACCAGAAATATAAAAGGGGAGCATTAGATTGTAAATGCTGCAGGATTAAACAACATAAGTTAGTATGATATCATGATACTGCAAGCACTAACAAATCAAATTTAATATGATATCCTGATGCCACAAAAATCAACAGACACAAATCAAAACAAAGACTCTGAGCGGAAGACTTGATTAAAAAAACTCATTTTGAATTTCTGTACATTCAAATGTGGGATGTTTCATGCACTAGATCACCCTTTTTTAGTGTAAATCCCAAATGGAGATGTAAGACATCATTGAATAGTTTTCTAGTCCTCTTACTGTATTGATATCTATTCAAGTAAATGAGATGCTGATCTACAACTGTGAGGTATTTTGGAGTTGAACCAGCCTTAAATTAAATCCATTTATGCCTTGAGTCCTCCTAATTAGTCTAGTAATGGATTATAGTTGTCATCTGGAATTCAACTCCAACATGATTTGGAGTTCGATTGTTCAAACATAAACGGGAGAACACTTCAAGCTTGAGTTCTTCAACCTAAGAATTAGTAAAGGAAAAAAGAAAGAAATACATATCAAAGCATTCAATATGAACTGCCATTTCTATAAAGTAAATCACCAAGCAGCTGGCCATAATTTGCTAGACACTTTCTAAGTAAGTTGCAATACCAGAAAGAACAACATGACAACAATAATTAAGTACTCCCAAACTAGTTGAGGTCAGTTATATGGATCATTTTTCTCTGTTCATTCAACTTTGTCATAAATTCCACACCACTCACCTCCATCTCATTTTTCACTAGACATTCATCTTAAAATCCCCATTTTTGCCACTCATTTTTTGGGTATGATATATACCTTACATACTCAGCATTCAATCCTATATAATATAACTGGCTTAATTATAGTTCTAGAGAATTTATCTTCAACTTTCCTAAGTATCTATTCCTATGGTTGCATAGAACACGCATCGCTCTAAATTTCACCCATCTTGTTCTGATCCTACGAGTCACATCATCATCTATTACTCAGTTCTTCTAAATGACAGAAATTATATACTTGAACTAGTATTTTGAAACCAAACTTCATCCAATTGAATCTCCCCTCCAATCCTTCTATAAGAATTGGTTATAGCAAACCAACAACTAAACAGAAGATAGAGGAAAGAGGAGACGAAAACAGAAGAAAGGGGAGAAGAAAGAGGAGGAGGAAAGGAGGAGAGAAATTCTTCCATTATTTGATTGATAACCTCAATCACAAATATTTGATCCTTTTATAACAACTATGAGATTCTGTTACAACTAGCGACTATTAACCCTATAACACTATTTGCTACCTTCATATGTCACTGATAACACATAAACTATTTAAGTAAAAAAAGGGCCCCACCAAAGGATATGCTAAGGAACATTCACACACACCCCATAAAAAGAGTACTAGATAAGGTAAAGAGGAGACTTTTCTCCAGCTCATTCCCTCCTGTCTCTTCCTTCTTCCTCTTCTCCTCCTTCTCTGCTTTTTTATGAGACTAACTTTCCACCAAAATTTTCAAATCTGATTTGAGAGTCGGAAAGTCTTCACATTCTCAATTGACCTCTGATCCCTTTTCTCTATTTTGTAGGTCCACATTTCAATATGGCATGTTGTGAGACCTGTTTGACGAAGCTAGAGGAAAAATCTTTGTCAAAATTTAGTCCAATCTGCGTTTAGTCGCATGACTAACTTGATAGAACTAGAGAGTGGAGGCATTTGATTACACATAAATTATTTAAGTTAAATAATGGACTCCACCAAAAAATACACTAAAAAATATTCACACACACCCCCACAGAAAAAAAAAAGAAAATAAAAAAGAGTACTAGGTAAGGTAAAGAGGAGACTTTTATTTAACTCATTCTCTCTTCTCTCTTTCTTCTTCCTCTTCTTCTCCTTTCATCTCTGTAACTTTTTTATGAGATAAACTTTCCACCAAAATTTCCAGATATGATTTGAGCAAGAGACGGTCTTCATTGGGGGCATCCCTGTTAGACCTCTTACTCCTTTTTCTCTATTTTGCAGGTTCTCATTCCAAGATTGCATGTTGGGGACCCATTTGATGAAGCTAGAGGAAAAATCTTCATTAGTCACAACATTACCATTTCCTTTGAAATCATTCAAGTCCTCAAGAATGACAATTAGAAGCTAGCGTAGAATGAAGTAGACAACCATCCATATGGAATCATGAATGTTATTGTTCTGTACAGTAACATTCATGACAACTTTTGTACAGTCCTCACAATTGACATAATTTTCTCTTTTTTCCCTTTTATCAAAAATACCTAAAAGAATCTTAACAACAAAAGAATCAAGAAAATTTCTATCATAAACCTGGTATAGAGCCAATTCCAACTTCAGTTTCAAGAGATCAACACCAGAATTCTTTTGTTCTTGGAACCCATTACTGGATTCTCCAACTTCTCTCACCCCAAATAGAGGCAATATACTTCTTGTTTCAATCACATTGGTTTTAGATTCATTCCCATTGGCCCTGTACTCAGGGCCATTAGACTGAATTTCAGGCACCAAATTAATCACAAGCTCTTTCTTCAAGTTAATTGCAGACTCTACCTTTTTCCCTGTGATACCCTCATCATCTAACTTATCATTTCTTCAATCTTATATAACCCAAACTTAAATCTTGGATTTTCAGGTTTCTGCAACTGCATCTGTTCCACTAGATTTTGCAATCCAGGGTTCTCAGTAACCATAGCTTGCTTCATCTTCCTCATCAATTTGAGTTCTGCTGGCTAGATCGAAACCTGTAATCTCAGAAGTCATTCTCCAAAAACAACTATTGTTTAACTCATTCACTAATTTCATCTGCTAAGACAACCTCATTTGCATATAACATGCACCACAGAACATCATAATTAATATGACTGTTAATTGAATCTCAATGCTGATCCCTAATGTAAACCCATTGTTATGGGAAATTTGTCTGTGACCCCTCCCGTTGGTGACCAAACTCTCACATCTTTTGAAGACATTTATATATATGAGATGGCTTCTTTCTTCTTTAGAACCCACCATATAACTTCCCTTCAGTACTCTATGACATGTCTTTTCTAGATCAATAAATAACATAGATCCTTCTTATTCTTATATAAGTTCCTATTAACCTTTTCAACAGAGATATTCTTTGTTAAGAAAACACATTGAAAATCAAATCTTGTATCCTTGAAGAAACATTTTTACAAAACAAAGTTTTGTTATTAATTCTAGTGAATGTTTCATTACGGGCCCAAAAAATGAACATAAAGAAGAATATTATACATGAAAGATGCCTCACAAAATTAGAGCAAAATGAGATAACAGACACTAGTAGAAATGCACCCTCATTACTGTCACCAAATTTTGGCACTTAATTTGATTAAATGGAGAACATATTTCAACAAATTATAGAGATTTACCGAAGGAAGCCCATTAATTGATGACAATGCCATATCAAAAACTCTTCTTGCATGGTCAATATTACCAGAGGCAGCTTCTCGTTGTGCATAAACTCCACATAGCAACAAATCCTTAAAAGGCAAAAATTAGATCAATGTTAGAAGCTCGTCTTTCTTTGTACTATGTCTAGGAAATAGGTAACATGTATCCACCCACTTAAAATCTGATTTATGAACAAATTTAAGGTAAAATTGTTCCTAACATTATGAAGAATTATATATTCACATTCCATTCTTCGTTTTGAATAGATCATCAAAACAATAGAAGCACTTATTATTTTTTTACTAATGGCCTATTTCAATTAGGTTTAACCAATATTAAATCGCAAAATCAGACATTTTGCATATTCAATTTCCCTTAAAAAGTATGAGCTATAACTCAACAAGTGCCTACTCATAGAATTGGTAGAGTTTTCTTTTACAAATAGGAATCAAATAAACTAATTATTTCAACCAACGTCCCCCCCCCCTCTTTTTCTGCATGGAACTTCTAATGAAAATATCTTCTTTAAAATATGAGCAAACTCATTGAAAGTAGATCGGATATGTTTTACGGTGCAGAACTTACTTATAATAGAAATTTATAACATGAATATAAATTTATTTTTTGTTAAAAAACAAAAATAATAAAAAACTTGCCAAAAATTATGTTCAATTGCTTCAATGATATTGAAAATTTTAAAATACTTAGCCTACAACAATTTTTTAATGACTTTAATTATCTTTTAATAGCACAAGACATTGTTAATAAAAAATAAAATCGGTAAATACGTTCACAACAATCTATAGGTGCTCCACTTGTTACATAAAATTTGAGTTTTTTTATGCCCAGTAACAATTTAAGCATTCTTTTTCAACTAAACTAACTCAAGCATTAATCTCAACTTAGTTCGGGTGACATGGATCATTTTTCTCCTTTTCGCTCTATTTGAGGCCACATATCAATGGAAAGGTCTAGTAATTATCTTTTAATATCACAAGGACAGTGTATTGTGATTGCAGTTTGCACCCCCATGTCATCCTAAATCTACTCTCATCTTCATCCATTTGTAACTTTAATATGCTTACTCTCATATAATTGTAACTTGTTGGTAATATCAAACATGCCTAAACCATCTCAATCGACACTTGAAACTTGCCTTTCGATGGACAGCTGTCAACATTCCTACAAACACACAAAATTCTTATCTAGTCTTTCTTTGTATTTCCACACATCCACTTTAGCATCCACATTTTTGCCACGCTCATTTTGTGGGTATAATATATGGCCATTCTTAATTCACACTAGCCATCAACCTACTACAACCCTCCTTCCCCCTAAGCTTGGGACCAGCTATGTCTTGCTAAACTCACATGGGCAGAGTTGCATCATGAACCAGTACCAGACTAATAATGCCATACAAAAGAGAAAGAGTATTAGATAAATATTTTAGAATTAAATATAAATTGTATCCATCCTATCAGGTGATATAAGATACTTACCAACATTACATTTTACATCCTAATAATAGAACACTTCATTCATATTAACTGTACTTTAGATAAATGTAAGTTCAATTAAAAAAAAAACTGAAAACATAATAATAGAAATTTGTCACTTTGACTTCCTGTTGGCGCCTGAGAAGAATTTGAAATAAAAGAAACAAAATGCACAAATCATAAAAACAGAATATGGATCTTCTGCCCTTACAAGTAAATACAAAAAGAAATACCTGTCTATCACTTTTTAAGAGGGACTTAGCCAGAGCTCGACATGGAGTGGAAGAATCCATTCTCGTAGTGGATAATTCTTCAGCAATAAGAGCAGCTTCTTCCAATATGTGGTTCCGTGGAAAAGCAATTAAACAAAGTAAGATAGCATTGCGAAGAAACTTCATTACATCAGCCTGCCGAGAATGGTCACCAGTATTGCCCAAAAGTAAGAACAAATCATTACTGATTAAACCCAGATTTTGCACTATTGAATTTGGCAACACTTCCAAGCTAAGGATTTTTTCATTCCAACTTGAACTGTTTGTGCAAATCCTAAAAGGGGAAAAAAAAGATCAATTTATTTGATAGATAACAACATATATTAAAATAATAATCAAAAAGCATGTTGATCATAGTGAAGTGAACACTAAGCAAAAACCACCAGCAAGCATCCACAAATGTATAAAGCAATCACAATCCCTCTTTCCTTTCATTTAAACAAAAATGAATTAGATCATACATCAATCAATAATCAAATATGAAGTTGAACCAACAGATAACAAAGAGCAATATAACATATATAGAAGACATCATGAGCTGATTCTATTCATAGTTGAGCATAACATGCAGAAAATAAATTTCAAAAAAATACACGTATCTTGACCATAAGTTTATCTAGTAAAGCAAAGGTAGGAAGCATGGTTACGTTGGATACTTGGATTTTCTAGACTTGATGATTTTATATCCAGTTTATAAGACATGAGGTATTTTGGAGTTTTTAAGTCCGTACTGGTAAGTAGCTCCCACCATAAAGAGTTAGTCAGAAGCCCCTTCAATTACTAGAACAATTTGTTGTTCATCTAAAGAAATAAAAGGAAAAGGAAACACCTTCATTCTTAAAGAGTATATCTATAATCTATACAAATATAATTTCTATAAAAACACAGATGGCGAGAACAATATTTGAATGGAAAATAGTATTATGATTAATAATATCTTTAAAAAAATGAACATTGGCCCTTCTTCAATTTTGTCACAAAAGTCATAATTTTTGCAATCAGGTTCTTTAAGTTTTAAATTTTATTTTTTTTCTCTTTTCAATTTTATAACCAAAAGCCACTCCAGTTAAATTACTAAGAGTCAGTATGATTATATTCATCAATTGTTTATACCACTAGGAGAATGTTATTGCCAATAGTTAATTGGTGGTGGCCCCACACTCAACCGAAGTAGCAATTTAGGCAAATTGACCATTTAAGTTTCCGTCCCTGCTCCAATCAATCTCCTTTCTCCAATCACCGCAATTGTCACCATTGATCTCAAATACAAGTTATGAGTTTAATGAGCTTACTAGCTTAGGATATCTCCCACTACTTCTACTGTTATCAGTAAAGGAAGAAATTTTACTTGCTAGTCAGTGGCAGAATTGAAAATAAAAATAAGTTCAAACCCATAATTGCTTAAACCAAAACTCCTTGATAGAATTGAAGAACTCCACAAGCTCAAGAATTTTTTTCCTTTTGCGATTTAGCCTAACTAGAAAAAAGAATAAATAATATAATATGAAATCCTAAAAAAAATAATTCATAAAACCTATAAAAAAAAAACTTTTATGGCAAGCATTCCGTCATTATAAACAATGATAAGCATCAAAGATAAACTTAGTAGGGGTGCAATTAAATTATACAAGTATAAAAGATATAATTTATTGACATTATAATTAACTAATGGTGTCTTTATAATTATTAACTGAGTTACTATGATTTACTGGGCATATCATTAAATGAATTTTTAGATAATAACCATTAAAAGTTTTTTTTTATAGTAATTTGGCAAAGTAAGCTGTTAGCAAACCACCACTTCAACAGATTCTTCATCACTGAAGCAATAGTGGGTAGTGCATAGCTTATGGATTTATGCATAATAATGGATAGTGGCAAAGATCATGGGTCTTATGATGTTACCACCATGTTCTGTTTAGTTATTTAGTTATTTCCATGTTTTGTTTAGTTATTTCCAAATTCTGATTTGTAAGAGGTTAGCCTCCACTATGCTATTTTAAGTTCCTATTTTTTAGGAGATAGTAAAAACTTCAACTTGTATTTAAGTTGACAGCAGATTAATAAACGTTAGCTAAAAAATTTCCAAAAAGTCTTTGAGTACTTTAAACTCAAGAGCTTACAGGTTCTCTCTGATGAGCTTGATAGCTTTTCAAAATAGGTCGCAAAAAGAAAATCCATCCTTGTTGTCTCCTATCTTGCCAAAAGACTCATTACACAAGCCCATAACTAGATCCTACACACGGGATCCTAACATAAGCTCAATAAGTCGAGCTCCCAAGCTTGTTAAAGAAGCTAAATAAGAAACAAACTCTCAAACATTATAAATGAGCTAAATGCAAGCTAAGCTCAAGTCTAATAGAGTCCAAGCCTAAGTTCTTCAAAGCTCAAGTAGGCTCGCTTATTTATGCCATAAACTTAGTAAATTATTCTTTAAAATCATCAATCCATCTAATTACTATTTCCTGCTCAACAAGTATACCTTTGCCAAGTATCCCTTACTAGCCAAAGTCCATTATAATTTATGAGGGTGAAAATTTTAATTGGATTAAAGATTATAAACATGGACAAAGATTTAACTTAAATTATAAAATATGGACAAAAAATATTAATTTCAATTCTTAAGACTTTCAAATCTATATAAATTCTTAATTCATTTAAGGGTAAATTACTTTTTAATCCCTGAATTTGAATGATTCTCTCGTACAGCTCCGTTGTCATAGCAACTTCCTCTATCATTAAGGATATGGAACTTCTAAAATATTTATCACCCATTTCTTTGATTGCAAGTCAGACCTCGCAATCGTATTCCCAAAGAACCAAGCTGCATTCTTTGATTGCAAGAGTCAAAGGAGAGTAAAGATGCAGAAATTAGAAAACCAAATAGTGGCATCAAATACCAAAAACAAGTTTTAGTTATGGTGGAAAGTTTTGGGTACTTAAAAGTTCCTTACCATGGCAGGGATGATTGAAAGAGAAGATGGAACAAAAATTTGGATATTGAAGGGTAAGAGGTATTTCTTCAGTAATAAGGGCATATTTGGGATTAGAAATGGTTCTCTTTCATTTGACCAGCATTTAATTACCGACTAAATGTGTTTATTGGATGGAGGAACCTTGTTTGGAGAAAGTAAAACACAGGGATTAAACCACTGACTTTCAAAAGTAGAGGAACAAATGTGTTAATTTTAACATAATTTACCCTTCATTTAAATCAATAAATTATCCTTATTTGAACATAAAACCCAAATGCTCAATCATACTAGATTTGCGAGCCCACTATCATCATCATATTATTGACTTCTATTAAACTGAAATACGCATATGATAATGGTAGGTATCTGCCTGAAAGGCTTCAAGAGCCAAAGAAAAGTCAAAGGGTATATATATATGTGAGGTTTGGTGATTTTTTTTTCTTTATTCTTTTAATTTCATGATTGCGTTTATAATAAAATTTAAATATGTGAATGCTCGTTGTAAACTTCTCTTTTGGACTAACATATTGTTCCCTGGGGGAAAAAATCCTTATTCTACTCACAAGGTCATTTTTAGCATATCTCCTGATTTAACTTAAAACAGCCAACTTATATGGTATCAATATATCTTTTATTAAGTATAAAGTATTGTTCTCAGATTATGCTAATCTCAAACCTAATCTTATGGTATCAATCTCAAGGTCATTTTTAATCATTCATGAATATTCAGGTCTATTTTACATTTTAAATTTCATTGTATTTTCCTTTACTATCATATTGTTCCTTTTTATTATTATTAGAATCAGGATTTTATTCAGTTAGCATATTTCACTACACGTCACTGGCCTTTCCCTGGTAGACTGGAGGCTTTTGCTTTTAACAACTATAGCATCTAGTCATTCTAGATAGAAAATCTAATTTGATTACTAATACAAATGAGGTTTCCCTGTTTCAAATTATATCCAAAACTAAAATTGAATAATTAGTCCCACAAGCTAATCAAATTGAATATCAGATCCACACCAAAAAATTTCAAATCAGAAAACATAAGAGACCTGGTAAATGACAGTTTGTTTCACAGAATTTGTAATTTCCCATGATTGAATTCAGCATCTTTTGCTTTAAATAAGAAACAAAACGAGATGGCCGTAGCACAAACAGAATATCTGGCTAGAAAAGTTACCAGAAAATCTTACCTCTTGGACATGTCCCCACCAAAGAATTCAATAAACTGGGATAATAGAGATATGCGGGCCTCTTCTGATCTTAATGAAAACAGGTATTCACCGACATCTTCAAACAATATGACTCCCGATAATTGTTCACAATCTTCTCTATCTGGTGTCCCAATACTCTGAGATATACCATCTGTTTAATCATTTTTTATTAGCTACACGAGTTACAAGGTATCAAGAATAGAATTGCATAACTATAATTTTTAACTACAATCACACCTTAACAGAGCAAGACTTTGCTACACATGAAAATACAAACAAAACACAAACACAGAGAAAGAGAGAACACCAGATTTTCCATGAACAGGCATCCATTGTTTACAATCTCGCAAGTACTCTTCTTCAGACCATCTAATCCAGGTTGAAGTGTCTTTAATATCACTGCTAGGCTCAGTGTCCACATCAATGCCTAATTGTTTTAGCAATGCCTCAGTGTCATCTTCCTCCTTTATTTCTTCATCCTCAATTTCACCTTGCAATTCCTCAGTATCATTACTTGCATTTGCTGAGTTTTTATCAGTTTCTGTTAATTTGGCCAGTGGTTCTGACCAGCCAGTCCAACCACCTCTCTCATCATCATGAGAAGTCTCCTCTTTCACAACCCTTTGCCTAGTTTCTTCCTCTTTCTCCAACCAAGAGGACCAACCAAGGGCACCTTCTTCTCCGACCCTTGGACCATTGCCATTCCAAAAGTGCTCAAACAATCTTAGTTTACTGTGTTCACTTAGTAGCAATGAAGGACAAAACAAACTAAATTCAATTTCAGCCTGAAATAAGGCAGTGGCCAACTCCTGGTATCCAGCCTGCCGCTCAAACCTACAAAGACTAAGAAATACATCAACTAGACCAAGTTCTAGCTGAACAATAGCAGGATCCGGAGAAGGCTTTTCATTTTGATCAACCTGTATAAAAAAAAATAAATGAATAAAAAAGAAGATAAAGGGTATCATTGAAACAGCGTGTCCCCATTTAAATCCATGTCAGATAACTGAAAATAAGAGAGAAGGCACAGATCCATAGTTCTTTTGTCAAACTTCTTTTCAGCAGCATCTGATATGTTAAACCTCTTTTAAGATGGCAAACCGTGTGTACTTGATAGTTGGATTTTACATCCCATTTTAATTGTTCTTTCATCAAACTTCTTTTCAGCAGCATCTAATATTTTAAATCACCTTTAAGATGGTAAACCAAATGTACTTGATAGTTGACTTTTACATCCCATTTTAATCAAGTCACAGAATTCAGAAGAAACCTGAATACGCGAGTTTTGACATAAAGATGTTTACTGACATGATATCTAAAAATGTAGGTAAAAGGCAAAATTATGAGAATTTGCCATGTCAATGGAAATAAGATAATGATCACAGTTGCCAATACAATAAATTAAACTGAATTAGAACCTGCCTAAACTGCTTGCTGCATGCAGTTGATAGAGCTTGGATTGCATGCGCAAAAATTTTTCTCACATCTGAAACCTTAAATCTGGAGAACTCCCCTTGAACAACATGCAAATACTCCTTCCACAACTTGGAACTCCCTGAATGACCCATAAGTACCTTTTCCCATCTGCCAATTAGCATATCAGAGCTGTCCCTGCTCTGGTAAACCTTCAGGAGGTAAAGCAACAATTCCTCATTATCAGGATTAAGCTCAACAGCCTTTTCCAATATGCTAATCTTCTTCTCAAGCATCTGCAAGCGAGCACCTTTCTGGGGTTGCAATTTTGCCACTCTGTCTTGAAACTCTGCAAAATCCAACCACACTTTTTCATCATGAGGGTGCTCCCTAGTTAATTGGTTAAACTCCCGGGTCTTCCGTAGCACTTCATCTTCCCAAGATTCTTCAACAAGTGAAGCTTTTGAGGTTGAACCATGATCAACACCTTCCTGGGATAAATGGGCGTCCGAAAATGGAATGTAATCATCCGAACCAACAAGCATAGGCTGCTTAGGTGCAAGAAGCCGAAGGCGCTTTAAGCTCTTTTGGCATTCCAGAGCTACATACTTTGCAGACCAATAACGACCGCCTGATTTTAGTTTAACGCCCAATGCATCAATATCATCATCGCTATCGAATATAGAACTCCTATTGAAACGGTACAGACCATGAAAATCCATAGCAGATAGCTTCGTGTGACTATAAGGTTTATAGCGGGGAACATCCATTCTGCATTGTATTAAATGAAGAAATAAGAGGATTGTAAATTCTAAAACAGAAATGATAAAACTATGATTTAATTGAAATTCAAGAAAACAAACAAATCCACTCGAGTGATCGTATAGAAGGTACTGCTTAATTATAGAACAGCATAAAGCGAGAAAACAAGTTACCTATAAAGAGAGCCGTAGACCAAATTATCAGCATCTCCATGTGAATCAAAGTAATAATCTTTAGGAGGTTTAGTATGGGAATCGGCCCAAGCCCTGACATTCGACTTTCTGCTACGGACATGAACATCAGCATCCTCATCTCTGCATCTATTCCTCCTCTTTTTCTTTTTCTTGTAGGGTTTTTCCTTTCTCTTGTTCGTCTTTCTCTCACTACCACTATCAACATCAGAATCGGAATGAGAATATTCCTCTTCTACTTCAAGTAACTCATAAGAAGCGGACGATGATGGTGGCTTTAGTTGGGGCCTTTGTGGACTGGAATCGTCTTCTTCTTGGTCCGATTCTGTTCGGTCATGGTCCTTCTGGCGAGAGGAAACCGCATCGTTAATGACGGAGAGGTTGGTGGTGAAGCTGGTGTTGCAAAGCCACTGGGGGGGAGAAGTGGTGGTAGGGTTAGTGGCGCCGGTGGAAGTAATTTGCTGAGGGCCAGTTGAGGCGGCAAACAAAGGGAACAGAGAGGTGTTTTCATTTGCTGTACCTCCTTCTTTCTCCATTGCAATCCGCAAATCCCAAAAGTGGACTGTTTTTGTAATTTTCTTTCTTTCGATAATATAATATATAATTTTAGGAAATTAAAAATACTCTTTTTTATCTATTTTTAAATAAAATATTATAATAACGAAGCTTTATTTACGAAATATATTACAATCGAATTGTTAGCGATATCAATTATCGTAGGTTTTTGTTATAATGAAATTTTATTGTAAATTGAGGCTGCAGTAACAAAATTAAATTTTTTGCTCTGCAAATTATGATTTAGATTTTATTTAATTAATAAAATAATATTTTAATTTTAATTTGTATATTTTTATAAATAATTATTTAAATATTGTACTTGCTAAACAGTTTTATATTTACAAATTAATTTTTTGTTTATTAAATTTTAATATTTTATTTGTAAAAAAATTAAATACAAAAATCTACTATTACTTTTTTTCTAATTAAACAAAAAAATGAATCACTTAAAAAGGAAAAATGATACAGAAAAAAGTTGTTCGTGCTAGATTCTCTATGCATTGATTTAATTTTTATTTTATTATTTTATTATTTTATTATTAAATATATTAAAAGATTATGAAGATTGTCTCTATCTACTTTCTCATTGTCTCTATTCCTATATTATTATTTGACCTCCCATGTCCAACGTCATTTGCGCAATTGATATTTCACTTGTAGATAGCTCAACCATTTTCCTTCCTTCATATTCAATATTGAAGAGAGTTGGGGATTTGGAATGCTTTATATTTTGGAGATTATGGTTAATTCATTTTAATTAAGTTTAAGTTTAGAGTAAATGCTGATTAGAATAGTGATTCGAATGCTTAGTTGACAAGGGATTTAAGTTTAATAGAAGCAAATAATAGTATAATATAAAAAAATTATTCACCGAAATATATTAATTGAAAAAATTATAAAAAAAAAAAGTATGGATAGATCCACTAAAACCTAAAAACTTTTTTTTTGTTGTTATTAACCCTTAAAAAATTTTATATAATATTTAAACTATATCTAATTTTCATCCATAATCGTATATACTAATCTCTCTAGCCAATTTCATATTTTACTCAGTAGTATTGCTAGCTTTAAGCATTATAGTATGTCAAATCAATTTTTTTAATATTCTCTCTTTTATAAGTGTAGACCTAAAAAAATAAAAATAAAAAAAAATATAATTTATAATGTCGAGAGGTGATGGTGATATCAGTTAGGTTGTTTTTTCTATCATCATAAAAAAAAATTAAAGAGCCATAATTTGGAGCTGGCTTAAATATTATGTAAATCAAATAAAAAATCATTCAATATATAATTTGATTTTTTTTGTAAAGCACAAAAAGATTCTGGAAAATAAGAAAGAATTCCTACAAAAGCAAATATAAAAACTAAAACTAAATATCAAATAGAAGAAGAAAATAGAAATAACTCATTAGAGGCACTATAATAAATTTTGACTTCAATTGATAATTTTTTAAATATTATTTTATACATATTATCAAAATAGTAAATAACATTAAGTTAATATATTTGAAGGCTAAGAATATATAAATATATATAATATAGGATGAGGATAAGAGTTATAAGAGATTGCAAAAATATAAAAATAAGAGTATACGAAGAGATTAAGATAAAATGTATAACTTGAGATGATAACACGATAAGCTAAGATCATTAACACGCCCCTCAATTTAATGCAATGCTAGGTTGAATTGTCAATTTTTTTCGAAACATTTGTTAGCGAATTGAAAACAGTGATTTTGTGAGAATGTCTATAAGCTGATCCTCGGAAGAGATATACAGAATATATAATTGTTTCTTCACAACCATGTCTCTTGTAAAGTGATAATCAATTTTAATGTGTTTATTCCTTGCATGAAACATAGGATTTGTACTCAAATAAATAGCACTTATGTTATCACACCACAACATTGGAGTATGAGCAGAGGAATAATCAATGTCACAAAGTAATACTTGAATACTCAACATTTGTAGATGATTGAGCAATAATTATTTGCTTTCACTATTTGCTTTCGAGAGTTGCAAGAGATTAATTTGGATCCAAGAAAAATAGCATATGTGGTTGTTGACTTGTGCTCGTGAAGGTTATTGGCCCAATCAGCATCACTACATATATTAATCTAGTGTTGGTGTGATTTTGTAATACAAAAATCATGACAAGAAGTAAGTTGAAGATGATATGGTATTTTTTGTGCTTCTATCCAATGATCATTCGCACATGCATGCATGAACTGAGCCAATTTATTTACCGCAAAGGTAATTTCAAGATGTGTAAATTGAAGGTATTGTAACCCTACCATTATACAGCGGTACAAAAAAGGATCTTTAGTGCTTGTGGAAGAAACATTAGTAGAACAGCAGGCTGGAGTGGGAACGCCTTTACATGTCTACACTTATATCCCAACTTAATATATAAATTCTTCTATTTCTAATGGAGCCATAGACCAGAAGTTTAAACTTTGATAAAAACAAGTAAGTTACATCACAAACTCTAGGGTTAGGAAAATAGTAAGATTATTCTTCAATGTTGGACATATAATAAGGGTTATAACCTTATATTTTTCATTACTCCAATCAATTTGCAAAGTTATTTACACTTAGGCTCCTCCTTTTGTTTTACGGAGTAGAATATTTTTAAATTTTTTAGTATTTGACATATTTAAAAAAGTTATTCAATGAAAAATATTGTTTATTCAAAGAAAAAATTAAATTATTTTTTAAAAAAATAAAATTCTCTTTAAACAAAAGTCATTTTCTACACTTTAATAATTTTATACGTTTTTTACATATAAATTTATTAATATATTTTATTTGTTAAATTAAAAATAAAAAATATTTTTAAAATATAAGTTATTTTCTACTTAAAACTCCCTTTATTTACAAAAAATCATTTATATTTTAAAAATATTTTTTAGAAGAAAAATATTTTTCAATAATATATTTATTTTTATTATTTAATTTTAATTAAAAAAATAAAATATATTAACAATTTATATATAAAAATCTTAATAAAATCAGAATATAACTTTGTATTTTAAAAAAATAAGTCATTTTTTTTATGAAAAAAATATTTTTTATTTATTCAATTTTCTGAATATATCAAAAGTAAAGTCTAATAATTTTTTATTTTTAATTAAATTAAATTAAATTAAATTAAATCAAATCAGTTTGATTAATTATTTAATTTTTTTAATTCAATTCAATTTTTAATTTTTTAATTTTTAGTTGAGTTCAATTAACTAATTGAAATATCAAGAAAAAACTAAACCAAACTGTCCATATATAAAGGACATTAAGCATCTCTTCCTACAGGAGTACTTCAGTGTTCTTTTTTTTTTTTTTTTTTTTTTTTTTTTTATAAAAAAATAAAAACACAAATAGCTCCAGGACAAGACTGAATTATTGTTAAAACCAATAAAAAATATTTTAGTGATTGCCACATAATAAAGTTGACGTAGTTCACAATATATAGTTTTCTTTAAATTCTTCTTCATTTGTACTTAAAAAATAAAAAATTTTTATTTTTATTTATAAAATAATTATTTATTTGAAATACATTTTAAAATAATATAATTCAATTGAATTTTTTTATTTTAAATAAATTTATAATAATTTAAATTATTTATTTTCTTCCTCATCTTCATTATTTTTAAACAAAACATAAATATTTATTCTTACAGTAATAATAATTTTTATCACATAAAAAATAATTTTTTAAAAACAATTATTAATAATTTTTAATAATATTTAAAACTTAAACTTTGCCTACTTTTTTTAGGTACATATTTCGAACTGATTTAATATAGGTTAATTGTAGTAATTTTTTTAATAAATTAAGTGTTTAGATTTATTAAGCTTTCAGTACAGTAGGTTAATTTAATTTTATATATTTAATTGTGCATGAAATAACTTAGCTCCCTTTATTTATCTTACAAGTCTTGTGTTAAAAATTGAAAATTTTTGGTGAAATCTTACTATGTTTAATTAATTTTTCAAGTTGACTGTCCAGATTTAGAGTTTTGGCAGTACGTTTATATTTTGTTAATTTTTCTAAGATAATTAGTGCATGTTTACTTAATTTAATTTTCACCGTGTATTAGTTATATTTTGGAAATATGACAAAGTATTATTTAGATTTCATCTAAAATTTTAATTAATATCGTTTGGTTAAAATGATATAAGATAAAAATAAACTACGAGTCGAAAAAATTTATTAAAATTTTTTAAAAATTAAAAATAAATTTCTAATAACTAAGAAAAATTATTTATAATAGAAAAAAATTTAATATGCAAAATTATAAAAATATCTAAAAAAATTATTAAAATATAAAATTGATTTTCGTATTGAATTTTGTGACAGGCTTGTAGTCCTTGTTATACTTTTGAAATTCATGCGTCTCGAAATTCTCTTTTCGAAAAATTATTGTGGGTCTTTATAGGAGGTTAATAGCAAAAATTAAATTCGGTCCAAATTTACCATAAAACTTAAGATTAATTGCTCCGTTTTAATTTTTTTTTTTAATTTTGTGAAAATACTATCTAATCGGACGCTTTAAACATATTAGAATAAAAAGAGTGAGTAACATTAGTATATGTAATTGGAAAAATTATACTATTAAAAGAAATTGTAATAAAAAATTATAACAAAAAGAGTAAGATTAGTGTAATATATATAAAAATCATTTATCAAAAGAATGCACCCAAAACTTTTGTTTCAAAAATAGCAAGATTGATACCAAAAAGAAATAACAAGATTGGTATAAAGAAAAAAAAAACAGCTCATGGAGAAATTGTCAGTAAAAAATTAATAAGATTGGTATCAGAAAAGGAAGAAGATTGGTATAATAAAATAGCAAGATTGAAAATATTTAAAAAAAGAAAAAGTTAAAAAGGAAAAGGGAAAAGGTAAAATTACTATCAAAAGAAAACCTATAGAGACACTGATATGAAAACTGAGTAAGGTATCAAAAAAATAGTACTGTGATCAAAAGAAAGCTTAGTAATTACACGACTTATTATAATATTTATTTATTTATTTATTTTTAAATAAAAATTAAAAATTAAAAAAGTAAAATTTAAAATCTTTCGAATTTACTTAATTGTATTTACCGTTAGATTAAATTTGTAAATACTTATTATAATATTATAATATTTATTATAATTTATATATGTTTAAAATATTATTTAATATTTATTTTTTTATTAAAAATTAAATTATCATTCTCCTATGATTAAATCATACCATCACTTTATTGTCTTATATTTTTGAAGAAAAAAAGACAATTTTTATCAAAATTATTAAAAAATTTAAATATTTTGATATTGTCAAATTAATGTGCTGAATTTATATAATATTATAATCCTTAAAGCTTTTATGCAAATATTAAAATCATTAAATTAGTTCTTAAAATTATAAAATAATTAAATAAATTACAAAATTAGTATATGGTGGATAACCCCATTTTGCAATACAAATAATTTAATTAAATTTAAGTAATTTAAATAATCCTTAATTATTTATAGTTTCAAAAAATTTTAGTTTAAAAAAAAATATATTTAGTGATAAAGAAGTTATTGAATAAAATTAGTAAAATAAATTTGAATTCTAATAAATTAATATTTAATTAAATAATTTCTATTTCATATTTAAATTTTATATTATGACATTTTAATTCCCAATAAATAATGCTAAATTGATTCTAAACAAATGAATTTTTTAATGAATAAAAATGAATCGAATTCTATTGATAAAATTTGATTATTTTTTAGAAAAATTACATGCCGAATAAGGGCTATAAAAAAATTTATATATTTTTGTTTAGCATGAATGATTTTATAATAAAAAATTTAAATGAATTTTTATAAATCTTTATACATAATGAAAAATAAAAATTTTATAAAAAAAAAATTTAATTGTATTCTATTCTTACAAAATTTTTAATTCTAAATAGAGAGATGATTTAACTCATCAATTAATTTATCTTCTAAATTGAATTATTAGATCACTTATCTTTTTTTCATCTCTATTACTTGAATCATTTTTAATTTTGTTAGTTATAACTTTTAAAAAAAGAGAAATATATATACATATATTATGCTCACGTTTAAATAGATATATACTTTTACTAATAAATATATCTAATTAAAAGAATTATTTTAATTTTTTATGTTATTTTTTCTCTTTCATGTGCTATTTAAGTAATAGAGATCTAGACCGACATCTGAAGACACCACCTTCCCCAATCTCTCTCGTCGATCACCTCCTCCAAGCCACCAATAGCCTCATCACTCTCCAATCCATCTATCAGAGGTCTGCACGCATACTTGTTATTTTGTGGCTTTCCAAATTAAATGAAGCCTGAACCTGCACTTGCTTCCACATTCTAGCAGCAATCTCTCTCACCAGGAAATGGAAATGTGCACATACATTGATGCCCAGTTGCACGAGGCAGCAATAAAAGGCAAACTTAATCCATTCAAGGTTTATCAAGGGCATCAGCTTGAAACCCTACTGACCCCAAATGAAAACACAATATTACATATCTACCTTACCTCTCAAACTAAAAGATCCACCCTTTCTCGTACCCGATTTATCAAAGAGGTACTTGCCATTTGTCCGTCACTATTATGGAAGGTTAATGTCGACGGAAATACCCTGTTGCACATTGCAGCAAGATACGGGCTTGCTGATGTAGCAGAGGAGCTAATCCAATGGGCGCCAAAGGCTTCAGCCGGAGATGAAATACTAGATTTAGAGAGTGGAGGAGAAGAGCCAAGAGAGAGGGAAATGGTAGCAGTAAGGAGGATGTTAAGGATGACAAACAAATATAAAGAAACGGCCTTGCATGAGGCTGCACGAAATAAAGGAAGTTTGGATGTTGTGAAAGCAATATTGGGGCATGAAGATGGTGAATTTACATATTCTGCCAATGATGGTGGGAAAACTCCACTTTACCTGGCTGCTGAAAATGGATCTGCAAAGACAGTCCTTGAACTATTAAGTAATCCAAATTCAAAATCACTGGCTTATGGCGGTCCTAGTGGTAAAACAGCATTACATGCGGCGGCAATAAACAGGAAGACAAGCCAAGGTATGACGGTAAACAGATCATAAACTTCCTGTCAATGACAGCATCGCATCATTCCGTAATTTCTCATATCTTGAATATAATAGGGCTTGTTGACTTAATTTATTGCAGAGATGATAGATAAGCTATTGGATAAATGGAGTAGCTTGACCAGAGAAACAGATGAAAAAGGATGGACTCCACTTCATTATGCTGTGTACAAAGGTTACACTTCAATGGTGGAAAAGCTATTAGAAAAGGATGAATCTAGCGCTTATATTAGTGATAAAGATTGGAAGAGGACACCACTTCACATTGCAGCTTGTCGAGGTCTCCACCATCAAGTGGACAAGATCATTTCTAGATGCCCAAATTGCTGCGAACTTGTTGATATTAGAGGGTGGAACGTTCTTCACTATGCAGTGATCAGCCAAAGTGAAAAAGTACTAAGAACATTGCTCAAACATTCATCATTGGTTTACCTTTTATATGGAAAAGATATTAAAGGGAATATGCCTGTCCATCTCTACAAGGCTTATCACCCTCTCAATGTGCCTTTATCTTTGCAACTTTTTACCCTAATGAATCTTATATTTGATAAGCCTAACTTGTTCTTCCATTGGCTTCAACTGTACAGTCAAGTTCCAGAATACTCTTCCTCAGAAAAGGTCAGCCAACTAAATCTTATCATAATGTAAGATTTCAGATATTGCTTTTGGGTATGCAGAAAATAGGCTGACTACTGTTTTCTTTTTAAAAAAAAAAAAAATTGGGCAGAGTGAGTATCTGGAGTGGATGAACAGCATTGGCACTGGACCACTGGGAGAAATTGAGAATGAAGAAGAAAAAAGAAAAGAGAATTTGATAATTGAACTTGAAAAAGTGAAAGACTCTCACTTGGTGGCATCAACACTTATAGCAACTATAACTTTTGCAGGAGCATTCACAATACCTGGCGGATATATAAGTGATGAAAAAAGTCTACAAAAAGGGGCTCCTATCCTAAGCAAAAATCTGGCTTTTAAAGTATTTATAATATCAGATTCTATGGCTATGGTTTTATCTACTTTTGCTGTCTTTATCCACCTTGTGCTGGCCCTCTTAAAATACCAAAAAGGAAGCTTTTGGTTAATAAAATGTGCTTATATTTCCCTCTTCTATGCTATGGTAGCAATGTTGATTGCATTTGTGACAGGCACTTACAGTTTTCTAACACCTCCCATGGGGATTTCCATTTGTGCCATTGGATCGACCTTCTTCCTCTTCCTATCTTGTTCGATGATGAGAATCATAACTGTGGATATCTGGAAAGGCTATGAAAGATGTCAGGCACGATTTTTGTAAGTATATATATCTTTAATGTCGCTATTTTTTTTTCTTCATATTTTCTAACTTTTTTTTTAATTCTCTATTGAAGCTTCTGGCTGACTGGTTTCACTTGGGTCATTATCGGAATCATTAGTATTCACTTATCCCCTATTTTGGGGTTTGTAATTGGTTTTGTCCTGACTCCATATTCGTTTGTGAACCGCATGAAAAGGAGGCAAACTAATCGCCTTTTTAGAAAAGAAGCTGAAATTAATGAAGTTCATGAATAATATATTCAGTAGCCGTTTTAGAATTCAACAGAGAGATTATCATATCATGCAGATGATGTTGGCGAATGAAGACCACTTGTGTTTCTAGCTTCATCTTTGTATTTTCTTATCTATAGCATATCATGTTGTTACTTTAGTTTTTGTTTGCCTTAAAATGCTATGTTGGGTTGTTCTCTGCTTTATAATGTTCCGTTGGTCTGTTGACCTCTCTTTCTTATTTATTGAGAGGGAATGTTTTTCATCAATAAAGAGATTTAGATTGATAAACTGTAGATGTGTTCATAAAGAAATAAAATATAAAATATAAAATAATATGACAGAGGTATGCATAAGAACAACCTTAATTTAGAGCACGCTTTGATATTTTGATTAAAAAAAAAGAAAGAAAAAGCACCAAAAATACCTAAGCAGTCTCATACTTCCCAATAATCAGTAAAAAGAACCAACCAGCAAGATCAACAATTTGGATTCTCTCCTGACTCACCCCGAAGTTTTTCATATTTCTAAGGACTTATTTTCCAACTAAATTTGTGACCTTCACATCCTAACATACTATATTATATCAAATATAATTGTTAAATTAGAATTGAACTTTCGAATTATGGTTTGTTAATGCTACGGGCAGTTCATAGGGCAGTTCTATATGATCTCCGCATATAATTCTTTTATCATAAATCTACCAGTTCCGCATAAATTTTTAATCAGAGTGATTTTGATACCAATTATAACAGCAGATCCAAACTGACCAAATGACTTTTGCATTTATTTTTTATTTTATTCAAAATATTTAGATTAAAATTTATATATTATTCAACTAATCCTTTGCTGGAGGATGTGAAATTCAAAATTTCACATCAAAGTGTGGCTGGATCCACGATAATATGTTGGTAAACTGTAAATGAATTTTAGAATATATTGGTAAATTTAATAATTTATTTTTGAGTTTGTATTTTATAAGTTGGTCTTTTTATAATTATTGTGGTACTATTTTGTTTACTAATAAAAATATGTTCTTTTGTTTACTAATAAAAACATGTTATTTTGACTATCATAGTATCTTATCAAGATAGATTCTTTTCACTTTGGACTTAATTTTCTATGTTTATGAGAAGAATTAAGAACAAAAATACTACAGCTCTAAGGTTTTAAAACATTTAAGTTGAGTTTTTTTATTTATCTATAACTCATGTAGAGTTAGTCATTGACTTGAAAGATATTCGATCGAGCAAAAAATACAACAGTAAAATATTACTCCAATGGATAATAAGTAGATTTTCTTTGCATCTTGCCTTACCTTCAAGTTTATTAAATCATATATGAAAAAATGAATTAATAACAGTAAAGTTTTGGCTATTAAATCTTTACTTCGAGAGCCAATTTTCATATTGATATATAAATATAAATTAAATAGACATAATGCAATAAGCCTGAAATCATATACATATTTATCTTAAACGATAATTAAGTATTCTAGTACTTATTTCATATTTGATTTAGAATCGAAAGTTCACTAAGTTGTCAATCATCATCTAAGAATCTAATATGTAATAAGTTTAATATAATTAATTATGTAAAAGAAATGATAATCTTAAATTATTTAAATTTAAGATAAAATATCAATATTATTCGATAATAATTATTAAAAATTTTTTAAAAAATATATATGCACATTTGTATGTCTCATCATATAAAGGGTTTATGAGAATAAATATGTTATTCAATATAAAATAAACATTGATCTAAAAATTTCAATAAATCCTTACAAGATCTAATGAAATTAAGACTTGAACCTAGATGTAGCTCATAGTTAGCTTCAAAAAACCTTGAATTATAAAACTATCTCTTAATATCCCTTATAGATAGTTCTATAGAATGATTCACCGTCTTCTTTACTGCCTAATGAGCCTTTTCTTTTGCAAAGTTTTTGTCCGATACTTATAGGAATTATTGACATTATGATCCAATTTATATCACAACATTTCAAGTATTCCCTTTAATGGAATATTAGTAAAGCTAAACTTAAGAACTTTATATATCTCTCTATCAATTATCCTTATAATATTGTATCATAAATTTGTCTGATGACCTAATACTTTGCTTCACAAAGCAATTTAGGTTATTTCTATCATCATCCTTATCCTTATAAGTATTGCCAAAATTATTATAGTTAGATTAATCTACAATTGGTTTTGGTTATTAACACTCAATTTTTTTTCTCTTCCAAAAAATATATATTACTAGTTTTAACACTAAATTTTTTAAAATTTTAAACTAAAATATCTTTTGTTAAATATATTATTAATTTTAAGGAAATATTATTATTATTATTATTATTATTATTATTAATGGGAGATTTATTCATTCTTGCTATTTGAGTTGTTGTCTAACTATACCCTCAATATTCTCCAACGTATTTAAATTTGTGGAAACTTTTTTTAACCATGTTGATTGCTAGCATTTAACACTTAAGCATGCAAATAAAAGGAAAAGGAAAAAAAAAGTTACGGTATTGAATTAATTTGTTTTTTATTATTTATTGCATTATTTTTTATTTATTTTAAATATCAATATTAAAGAAATATTTTAAGTAGATAAAATATTTAAATTCTTTTTAATAATGGTAGCTTATAATAATTATAATATTAAAAAATATAATATTTAACAAAATAAAATTGAAATTAAAATTAATAATATTTAATAATTTTTGAATTACTACAATTTAGTTAATATTTGAATATTTATTTATTATTCAATTTTATGAAAAAATAAATAAATAAGAAGAGTAAAAAATTTAATTCTATTTAAAATAATTAAAACGTTTATATTTAATAATTAGAAATAATAAAATTAATTTTATATATGATGTTGGTACTGTAAATAATTAAGATATTTAAAATCTATTAAATTTTGATTAGAAAATATGAAATTATATTTAAAAAAATAAGGAAAGAGAAATAATATTTTTGAGAGAATTTAATGATATTTAAATCAAAGTTGAAACATTTTTAAGAAATAATATATTTTTAGTTAAAATAATATATTTTTTAGTTAAAATAATATATTTTTTCAGTTAAAAGACACATCTATTCAATTGAAATAATAATTTTTTTCATTGAAAGGATGTCACTTTTTAAGTGAAACAATACATTCTTTTAAATAAAAGTACTTGTTATTAACTTATTGCTTCGTGAAACCGTCATTTCAAATGAAAATTATATCATTTCATATTAAAAAATAAGATGTTTCAAATTTACTTTTAATATTTGTGACTTATACGATCTTTCTAGTGCTAAAATTTTTCTAATATAGGTTTCTTTAGGGTGGATTTTTGAGATTTATTTTCAAATTTGGAGAGCAGTATCTCTCATTGAAAAATTTAACATTTTAATTACTTTTTAATAGCACAAATTTAAAGAGATATAAAGGTTTCAAATAGCATATAATTATGTTATCAAAGATTTTAATTTATATCTATGTATATAATACTCTAGAACCAACATTTATATTAATAGTCTATAATATAATCGCATGTATTTAATACGAACTATCAAGAATTTTACTAAAATACTCCATACTTGTTCGATGAGAGTTTCAAAAGACAAACACTAAAACTTTTTCTCCTTTCCTTTACACACTAACTTAAGTGCATTCATATGTATGTAAAATAATAATTTAGGCCCATACATATATATAGAGTTCAAGAATTATATTAAAAAGATGCAATATTTTATATTTAGCCTAACGACACATCACCTAGTTAGGGTATGTCTCTTGATGGAATTGGATTAACTTACTTGGGTGATCTATTTTAATTTTTAATAAGACAATATTTTGTTTCAATAAATTATTATTACAAAGAGGAGCCAAAATTTGGCGATCCAAAGGGAGAAGTTGCTATAAGAGAAAATAAAAAAATAATAAAAAATAATTTACACTTTCTAAATATAAATAATAATTAAAAAAATGAATGGTACATATGGTACAGGAGTAATTCTTACCCAAACAAGAGTCCATATGGATCCATCTATAAATATTTGGAAAAAATATATTTTAGTTATTTGTACTTCTACGCTTTTACATTTCTAAGGACTAAAGTAATTTTTGTTGCATTTCAAGGTCTGAACTTTCACACTGTTAGCAATTTGAGGATCCAGTGGCTAACGACATTAGATATGCTAATGTGTTATGTTGACGTCATTGTCATATCTGACATGGTAGGCTAACATCATTGTCATGTCTAATGTGGTATGCTAGCATCATCGCCACGTCTGACGTAGAATGCTGACACTACATTATTAACCTTTTCCTTTATGATCTTAGTGCAAAAGTTTAAAAATACAAGTTTTTTAATTACAAATAAAATAAAGTTCTAACTTTTAATAGTAAAAATGTGTAATTTTCAAAATGTATGAAAAAAAAAAAAGGGAAGAGAGTGAGAGAGTGAGAGAAGAGAGAGTAGTGAGATAGAGAGGGAGAATGGGACAATGATAAAAGATCCTCTCTCTTTTCTTGTATCTCTCTATTTCAATTTACTTCTCTTTCTAGTTTTTTTTCTCGTTATTCTTATAATATCTATATTCAACTCTCTTATCCTAACATTTATTCATAGGAGTAAATAAGAAATTTTGATAAAAAAATAAATTATCATAAAGAGATACAAGAAGATAAAAGAGATTTTCTTTCTTACAATCGTCTATTTCTCTCTTTACTTTACTATGTCTCTCTCTTCTCTCTCTCTTTTTCTAATTCTCTTTTATTTCTTTTATGCATTTTAAAAGTTACACACTTTTACGATTAAGAGTTGAAATTTTATTTATTTTATAATTCAAAAACTTTTAATTTAAAACTTTTATATTTAGAAAAAATTGATGTTTTGGCGAGGACATCAGTATTATATATGAGATGTGAAATGATATCAGCATATCACTTCAAACGTGATGATAACATTAGTGTACCATGTCAAATATAGTATTAATGTTAGCATGTTATGTTAGTATACCTACCATCATTAATTACTAAATTCTTAAATTATTAACAGTGTAAAAATTTGTGATGAAAGTTACTTTAATCTATGTAAAAATGTGAGAATACACTCTTCCTTAAATATTTCAGTGTGGCACGGTATCTTTATTGCATCATAAATTATGATCTGCAGTGTGGCACGGTATCTTTATTGCATCATAAATTATGATCTGTAATTTTTAGTTGGCTTCCCAACTGACGCAGTAAATTAGGTTAGATCTTGGATCCAAAAGGTCAAATAATGCAAAGGAGAAATTATAATGTAAAAATTATATTATATATTATATTACGTTATATTATAATAGAAAATATATATATTATGTAAAAGTTATTTTCTTTCATGCGGAAGAGTAAATATTTTTAATTATTTATTACGTCTTGGAAATTATACATATTTTATCATTGGTTAGTAAAAAATAAGATATGCTGTCAGAAGAAATTTAATAAAGAAGAAAGAGTAGGTTGAGAAAAATCTTACTTTTAAAATTTTTACAATTATTAAGAGTAAATATGACCTTTTATATTTGATTGGTTGGACTAAAATGAAATTGTACGATCAATCATCCACCACAAACAGATTTGCTAGAAGTCCTCGTCAACGTTTATAATCTATTTGTACTTATGACAACTGTTTTTTATTTTTATAGATATTTTCTAAGCATCAGTTTTTTTATTTTTAATTAAAATATATACAGTCTCAAAATTTTTACTAATAAATAATATTTTTAATCATGGCAGAACGTTATTCACGTGGACACATTAAAAAAATATGAGGTTCTGACTTGATATTTTCACTCCTTTTGTTAAACTTAATTTTTTTTTTTCAAAAACAATCCACATCAATATATTATCGATAAAAAATAAAATATTATTATTTTTATTTAAAATTTTAAAAATATTTTAATTATCACTTATAATTTCTGTATGATAAAGATATTTCTTATATACAATCCAATCAATAAAAATAAAAATTTTTAGTTCTTGTATGAAATTTTTTTATAATTTTTTAAATTTTAATGATTGTTTCTCGGTTAATAGACAAAAATTGGAAAAAGTCTTTCGTTAATGTGGAAGAGTCATGTGTCTGTTTCTGTGGTTGGCTTTTTTTCAAATTTTATTGATTCGATTGTTTCGAAAGGTAATGTTCAATAGAGGTTTATTAGTTATTATGGATTTTCAAAATCGCAACGACGACATCAGTTTTGAAATCTTATTCGAGTTTTATCTCGTATAAACTCTTTTCCGTAGTTTTGTTCGGGAGACTTTAATGACTTATGCTCGAGAGATGAGAAAGAAGGAGGAGTATTTTTGCCAAATTATCTTATGTAAAGGTTTAGACAGATACTTAAGGAACATATTTACCAAATTATTTTATACAAAAATTTAATTTTAAATAATTATAAATTTTTGTTAGACTTTAAAACGGATATTTCTGTTAAATAGATTTGTCATAATACTACTCTAAGTGCTCATATTTTGATTAGAGAATTTATTAAATATAATCATTTTCCTACTTAGGATGATATTTCTCTTTATTTAATGAAATTTTATCTTTTAAAAAAAATTATTTTTAATCGATGTGTATATATTTTGAAATTTTAAATAGATATAATCTAAATATAAAAGTTTTATATTAAGAATAACGAGTTTAAAATTATTTTTTCTTTTTTATAATCAAATAAAAAATAATAAAAAAGAATAAATAATATAAAACATGTAAGTGATTTTTTTTAAAATATAATTATTTATAATAGAAAAATTAACCGTTATAAATTATTATAAAATTTTTTAAAAATAATATAATTAAATATATATAAAATTATAATAATAAAATTTAATATTATATTTAAATATTAAATTTAGAATAGTAAAAAAAGTATAAATAAAATTTTTAATAAATATAAAATTTTATAAGATAAGATAATTATATTTAAAATTTAAAAATAAATATTTATTGTTAAATTAAAATTTTTTAAAATATAAAATTATTTTCAGTAAATTAGGTTAGATCTTGGATTTAAAAGGTCAAATAATGCAAAGGAGAAATTATAATGTAAATATTATAACGTAATTTATATTATATTCTATTATATTATATTGTAACAGCCCGGAAACCGGTACCTCTCTGTAACGGCCCAAACTGCTCGGCGTTAGGATCCAGATCGGCTTAAGGCCGCCAGAACCCGTAGCAAGCCTAGCCTGAACTCCAAGTATATGACAAAATCCCATACATGATCCGACATACACATACAATTAGAAAACATTTCTTTAAAAACTATCAGACTTAACCTTAAAACACTCAGATATATCAATCTGAAATAGCCCCCAGGGCTAATACACCAGTAATTCTGTCCGTAGAGTCACGGGAATCAAACCCGGTCTTCCCTTACGGTCTGGTCTTGGGTCAAGGGAATCAAACCCTGTCTTCCCTCACAGTCTGGTCTTGGGTCAAGGGAATCAAACCCTGTCTTCCCTCACAGTTATAGTTCATTGGAGTTTTCGAAACACAACATCTATTAAGCCTGGTTTGACTCATTTCTCATCAAGAAACATAAAACAGGATACATGCATACACTAGGGACTAAACATACTCTATCAGGCAAAGCACATGCTAAACATAAACACACCAATTTACTATCTATTACATGCCTTTACATACAACTCTTTAATTTACATCATGTCCATACTATTCTATTACACAAGCAATACTGGAGCCAACACTCTGCTGCTCTGACTTCCCAGCTAACTCTGAACCTGCAAAACTGGGATTAAGGAAAAGGGATGAGCTTCTAAAGCCCAGTGAGTAGAAACATTGAAAACAGTTCATTAATTACACACTTTCATGAAATGCGTCACAACACAAACATTTCACATCTCGGACTGGACATGACCTCAAAACTCCCTCTGTCGGCACCCGATTCCCGAAGGAACTCACACAGGATTTTCACTACCATGACAGATCGTGGGCTATTGATGTCGCCTTGGTCCAATCCCCACTAACAATAGATAATGCAATGCACCATATTCGTGATTCTAATGCAATCATCCTAATACATATCATGGCATCCATGATGCATGAACTATGCTAAAAGCATTTCATTTTCTCAGTATAAAAGATTAAGTTTAGTTCTACTCACCTCTGCTCCTCTAGCAGAAAACTGAACTAACTCTGCAACACCTAATACTGGTGACCTCCTCTATCCCTCAGGTCCAATCCTACACAAATGGACTCGAATGAGGTGTCAAACATACTTTGAACAACTCATAAACAACTCATAAACAACTCCCCAAAATCCCTCTAAAAGCTCATAAAACAATCACATAAAGCATGCAAAAGAAAGCTGGACAGAACACTTTCGGCGGCAGGTTCGGCGGTCGAATGTCCTCTCCAGAGCCGAAACTCAAGTACCTTCGGCGGCCGAATCTCTACTTTCGGCTGCCGAACCCTTTCGGGGGCAAGGTTCGGGGGCTGATACACACTTCAGAGACGAAAGTCTCTAACCTTCAGCGGCACCTTCGGCGGCCGAATCCTCCTTTCAAAGCCGAACCTCAAAAACTCTCGGGGGTGAACTGTGGCAACCAAAGCCACCATTCAAGGGGTTCGGCGGCCGAATGCACCTTCGGCTGCCGAACCTGAGTTCATCCAAAACTCAGCCCCGACGGCAACCTAGCTCTTCAATCCCTTCCACCTCTCAAAACATGCATACTTCAACTCCTTAACACACATATACTCAAGTATATGCACAAAGGGGTCCAAAACTACCTAAAAACCCCAACAAAACAACACACATAACACATAAACATGCTTTCATCATCAAAACACCAAAAACATACTTTTAAACCTAAACATGCATCTCTACCCATAACCTCCATAAAACCTCTATAAAACATTAAAACCAGTTCAAGATCTTCCCTTACCTCTTGAAACCAGAAGAGGAACGATCTGAACTCAGAAATATGAACCAACTCGTCTTCAACTTCTTCAAACCACAAAACCTCTCTTTTTGACTCAAAACCTTCAAAACCACATGAAAAATAATCAAACCTTTGCAAGCTTGATAAAAACCATGAAGATGACTCATGGAGAACGTGGCCTCACCTCTGTCTGTGATCTGGAAGCAACACTTGTCCATTTCACCGACTGAGGAATGCTTTATAGCTGGGTGACCACATCAGCTTCGGCAGTCGAATCGCATGCAAAACCATGCAACGTTCGGCGGCCGAACATGAACTTCAGGGGCCGAACTTAAGGCACTTTCGGCGGCCGAACATTACCTTCGGCGGCCGAACCTGGCAAATGTCCCCATAGTCTTTTCTCTTCAAAACTCAATCCTATTTCATTCAAAACCTTTAAAATACTTAAAAACATTTTAGAAGATCTTTCTCTTACCCTTCTAGAAATCTCCGACATCCTCGAATTCCACCGGACGGTAGGAATTCCGATGCCTGAACTAGCCAGGTATTACAATCTTTCCCCTTTTAAAAACATTCGTCCTCGAATGTTAAAAACAAACAAATAAACAAGCAATCAAGACCTCAACCTACTCCTGAACTTCACAGCTTCCGCTGCGCTACTCTGATCCTTACTCCTCTTTCTCTTTATCTTTTCTCAACTGTCCTCTTTTCCAACTTGCACTTTCTCTTTTCTAACTTTCACTTTCTAACTCTCAACAGGTAGTACCCAAATCTCTGATCACACTAAAATCACAACCAGTTTCAACTAGAACAACTAGTAGATCATCAATCCTAACTAGGAATACCTGGTAATTGTAATAGTGACCTTGGTAACTGCTTACAGTCACAGCAAAATCTCAAGGATTCATCCTGCGTTTTTCACACCAACTCTGGAATACACCAGGGTGAGGTACTAGGTCGGATAAAACCCTCATCTATCAAACGTTACAACTCTGAACTCTCTCTCTCTCTCTGCAGGTGTCATCCTATAGGGTAGAAGGAAAGAAATGGTTCCGCGTCCAGATACCATTCTCATTCCAAACTCTAATTCCCTGACAGATGGTAAACCTGACCACTCGCCTGGGAAACATCTAGTACTCACTAGCAATGGGTACTGAGGCTGATTCCCTGACCTGACTGCTAAACCCGCTCACAAGAGCTAGAACCCTCTGACAACCTTTCCTGAGTAACTATGAGCCTGCGGGACTGACATCAACTTCTAGGCATCCCTATACTCTGTGCCCCTAAAGGACTACCGCTGATCCATCCAGTTTCCCTACCTTGTCTCTGCAGACACAGGTAGTACTATGAGTAGTTAGCCAATCCACTGCTAGAAGGACATCACACAGTCCAATCGAGTACCATAAGGTCAGCTGGAAGGCATCTACTCACCACAAACTCTGAACTGAACTGATTGACTGACTCTGCTTCAGATGGATCACAATCAGGTCCACTGACCCAAGGAAAACACTCTAAGCCCAGAAGTCATCAAACCCTCGCTATCAACGGCTCATAAACCACAAGGAAAGCGAAACACTAGGGTCCAAAACAAATAGCATACACATCCGAACACTTTCAAGTAAACGTCCCTGACGTCACCGTGTTAAATGTGTTAGCCTCCTACTAAATCAAGGTGAAGATCCAAGCTAAAGCTAACGGAACTTCCCTCGGGAATCGACTGAAGAAAAGACTGACCCTTTCCTCTGCCTCAACTACCACCTAATCCCAGACTGACTCTAATCTCTTTCTGAGCTCACTCTTACTCTGATCTATCTTATTCTTCTGCTTTATCTTACTTACTTTACTCTTTCTCTAACTTATTCTTCTTTGAGAAATCAGTTCTCACTATACCTGGGGGTTATAAAAACCTGAGATCATAACATCTCATAGCAACTCTCTCTAGCTCTTCTTTGGTTCACTAACCTTTAGCTACTAATTCTTCTCTGAATCTCTATCTCTTTAACTTTTGCTCTTTCTCTGAATCTCTATCTATTTACCTTTTACTTTTGTCATAAAACTGACATCCTACTAGGGTCCACACACACACACATCAGATCACTCAAAAACATGAGCATACCTGGCACCTCTGTGTCAGATGTGTTGGCCTCTCTTCCTTGCCTACTATCCTGAGCCACTCTGCCTGCAAAAATCTGCTGGGACTGAACTATCCAGGGCGCAATAGGACATTCACGAATCATATGCCCCTCCTGACCACACCTATAACATCCTGTTGTCCCTGCACGACAGACTCCCTTATGCAGCCTTCCACACCTCAAACATTTTGGTTTACCTACACCAGAACTCGGACCTACCTGTGTCTGCAGAGACAAGGTAAGGGAACTGGATGGATCAGCGGTAGTCCTTTAGGGCGACAGAGTATAGGGGTGCCTAGAAGTTGATGTCAGTCCCGCAGGCTCATAGTTACTCAGGAAAGGTTATCAGAGGGTTCTAGCTCTTGTGAGCGGGTTTAGCAGTCAGGTCAGGGAATCAGCCTCAGTGCCGGTGCTAGTGAGTACTAGATGTTTCCCAGGCGAGCTGTCAGGTTTACCATCTGTCAGGGAGTCAGGGTTTGGAATGAGAATGGTATCTGGACGCAGAACCATTTCTTTCCTTCCCCTACAAGATGGCACCTGCAGAGAGAAAGAGAGAATTAAGAGTTGTAAGAGTAGTGAAAGAGGTTTGGTAGTTAAGGGTTTTATTGCTATTCCTTATCTTATTCTTCTTTGTCCGTCTCAGACCTCTATTTCCTTTCTTTCTGGCTCTCCCCCACTTCACTCCTTTCCAAGTAGCTGTACTCCAAGTGGAAGGATCATTTTCTCCTACACCTGACATGTTAGTATCCTTGGTCTGGGCATCTTCTTCATCCATATTCACCTGTAAACCTACATCCCTTTTCTGCACATCTATTTCTATCTCTCTCCTGTCTTCAGATACTCTCTCTAGATTCATTCCTTCTCTATTTTCATCATAAGACCCTTCAGACGGATCTGATTCCACAGAGTAACTAGCACCACTCATCTTAGCTCTCCTGAAGAACAACACACAAAGAAACAAACATTAGCACACATATAGTTCATATGAAAACACATGAACTTACAACATATACATACATACATAGCATAACATTAATGCACATGCATATATTCATGGCATTCCACATCATCATGCAAAACAAAACTCAACATCCTATCCTAGTGGACATGATTTTACTTATTGTGCTTGCCTTTCTATGACCTTCTAAACCAACCTCTTTCCGATGTGGGATTTCTCTAATCCTTGAACAAAAATGCTCACACACCGTACTTAGGAGGTCCTATGCTCTGATACCATCTGTAACAGCCCGAAAATCGGTACCTCTCTGTAACGGTCCAAACTGCTCGGCGCTAGGATCCAGATCGGCTTAAGGCCGCCAGAACCCGTAGCAAGCCTAGCCTGAACTCCAAGTATATGACAAAATCCCATACATGATCCGACATACACATACAACTAGAAAACATTTCTTTAAAAACTACCAGACTTAACCTTAAAACACTCAGATATATCAATCTGAAATAGCCCCCAGGGCTAATACACCAGTAATTCTGTCCGTAGAGTCACGAGAATCAAACTCGGTCTTCCCTTACGGTCTGGTCTTGGGTCAAGGGAATCAAACCCTGTCTTCCCTCACAGTCTGATCTTGGGTCAAGGGAATCAAACCATGTCTTCCCTCACAATTATAGTTCACTGGAGTTTTCGAAACACAACATCTATTAAGCATGGTTTGACTCATTTCTCATCAAGAAACGTAAAACAAGATACATGCATACACTAGGGACTAAACATACTCTATCAGGCAAAGCACATGCTAAACATAAACACACCAACTTACTATCTATTACATGCCTTTACATACAACTCTTTAATTTACATCATGTCCATACTATTCTATTACACAAGCAATACTGGAGCCAACACTCTGCTGCTCTGACTTCCCAGCTAACTCTGAACCTGCAAAACTGGAATTAAGGGAAAGGGATGAGCTTCTAAAGCCCAGTGAGTAGAAACACTGAAAACAGTTCATTAATTACACACTTTCATGAAATGCATCACAACACAAACATTTCACATCTCAGACTGGACATGACCTCAAAACTCCCTCTGTCGGCACCCGATTCCCGAAGGAACTCACACAGGATTTTCACTACCATGACAGATCGTGGGCTATTGATGTCGCCTTGGTCCAATCCCCACTAACAATAGATAACGCAATGCACCATATTCGTGATTCTAATGCAATCACCCTAATACATATCATGGCATCCATGATGCATGAACTATGCTAAAAGCATTTCATTTTCTCAGTATAAAAGATTAAGTTTAGTTCTATTCACCTCTGCTCCTCTAGCAGAAAACTGAACTGACTCTGCAACACCTAATAGTGGTGACCTCCTCTATCCCTCGGGTCCAATCATACACAAATGGACTCGAATGAGGTGTCAAACATACTTTGAACAACTCATAAACAACTCTTAAACAACTCCCCAAAATCCCTCTAAAAGCTCATAAAACAATCACATAAAGCATGCAAAAGAAAGCTGGACAGAACACTTTCGGCGGCAGGTTCGGCGGCCGAATGTCCTCTCCAGAGCCGAAACTCAAGTACCTTCGGCGGCCGAATCTCTACTTTCGGCTGCCGAACCCTTTCGGGGGCAAGGTTCGGGGGCTGATACACACTCCAGAGACGAAAGTCTCTAACCTTCGGCGGCACCTTCGGTGGCCGAATCCTCCTTCCAGAGCCGAACCTCAAAAACTCTCGAGGGTGAACTGTGGCAACCAAAGCCACCATTCAAGGGGTTCGGCGGCCGAATGCACCTTCGGCTGCCAAACCTGAGTTCATCCAGAACTCAGCCCCGACGACAACCTAGCTCCTCAATCCCTTCCACCTCTCAAAACATGCATACTTCAACTCCTCAACACACATATACTCAAGTATATGCACAAAGGGGTCCAAAACTACCTAAAAACCCCAACAAAACAACACACATAACACATAAACATGCTTTCATCATCAAAACACCAAAAACATACTTTTAAACCTAAACATGCATCTCTACCCATAACCTCCATAAAACCTCTATAAAACATTAAAACCAGTTCAAGATCTTCCCTTACCTCTTGAATCCAGAAGAGGAACCATCTGAACTCAGAAATATGAACCAACTCGTCTTCAACTTCTTCAAACCACAAAACTTCTCTTTTTGACTCAAAACCTTCAAAACCACATGAAAAACAATCAAACCTTTGCAAGCTTGATAAAAACCATGAGGATGACTCATGGAGAACGTGGCCTCACCTCTGTCTGTGATCTGGAAGCAACACTTGTCCATTTCACTGACTGAGGAATGCTTTATAGCTGGCTGACCACATCAGCTTCGGCAGCCGAATCGCATGCAAAACCATGCAACGTTCGGCGGCCGAACATGAACTTTGGGGGCCGAACTTAAGACACTTTCGGCGGCCGAACATTACCTTCGGCAGCCGAACCTGGCAAATGTCCCCATAGTCTTTTCTCTTCAAAACTCAATCCTATTTCATTCAAAACCTTTAAAATACTTAAAAATACTTTCAGAACATTAAATCTGCATCAAATATTTATTTTTTTTTAAAAAAAAATTATTAAGATCAAGAATATTTAAAATTATTTTCAGAACATTAAATCTGCATCAAACATTTTTTTTTCAAAAAAAAATTATTAAGATCAAGAATATTATAAAGAGCTCAAATATAATTTTATTATATATTTCTGAATATTAAAATTAAAATTTTAATTTTGAATTAAAATAAAAATATTTTTCAACAAACCTTCACCTTAATCCTGTATCAAATACGAAAAAACTTCACTTTAAATAAATAAAATTTATAAACTAAAACTAAAAATAATTTTTTTTTTACAATTTTTTCTCTAAAAATATGCATTCATATAACTTAAAAAAGTATAACAACGTAATATTTTAACACACTAATTGTATTAAAAAATCGGCTAAATTAATCTTAAATAAAAAATTATAAATTATAATTTTAATTGATCTGTCATAATTTTTATAATTTAATTAATATATTACGTGTATTATTATTATTTATATAAATTAATAACTAAATGGTTGAAAAAAATTTAATATTTACATACGTTAAAATTTTTATTTAATTAGTCTAATATTTAGATTTGGATATAATTAGTCTAATATTTAGATTTGAATATAATTTTAGTTAATTTTTAAAAATTAAAATATAAAAATTTAAATTGAATGTCAAATATTATATTTTAGTATTTTTTAAATATAAATAAATTTTATATATGAAAATAATTTTAACTCATTTATTATACAATTAACTTATTAACTAATTTAGGTTTATTTTAATTTGATTATTATAATTAATATTAAAATTATTTTAAATTAAAAAATTATGAGAAGTTAGTGAGTGTAAAAATTAAAATTATATTGTATTAATTTTTTTAAATTCAAATTAATTGAAAAATAATTTTCACATTTAAATTCCTTCATCAATTATTATAAATTGATTATTATATTAATATTAAAATTATTTTAAATTAAAAAATTATGAGAAGTTAGTGAGTGTTAAAAAAGAAAAATTATATTTTCCCAATTCCTTCATCAATGCTTGCAACTTGACCATTTAATGCATACCATATTCACCTACACTAATTAAATGATGCCCCACAAACTTATTGCACACCATATTCACTAACCAATAAATGATGTCCACGTAAACAAAAATATATATATATATATTTTTACTCCTAATAAATACATATTTCATTTTATATTTCTGTTTTTTGAAATAGTGGGGGGAGTCGAACTTTTGATCTCACAAGGCTATAAAGATGCACTTTCCACTAGGCTAAGTCTCGGAGTGCTTCATTTTATATTTTTTATTAAGAGTTTAATAAATTTATTTTAATTTTATAATTAAATAATTATATAAATTTACATTAAGGTGTATTAGATTATATCATATTAAAATATTAATTTTTTTAATAATAAAATAATATTTAAAAATTATAAATATTAAATTGTATTATTAAAAAATTTTACTTTTAATATATAATATGACCTATTTGATTTTTCATATAAAGTTGTAAACTTATTTAATAATATTTAACAATTATATTGTATTAATTCAAATAAAATTTAAAAATTATATTGTATTATTAAAAATTAATAATGTCGTGGAAACAGTTAAAATTAATTTATTTGATCTTAAAAAATAAGAAGTACAAGGATAAATTTAGACTTATTTTATTTTCTTAATAATATGAAAATTCTGAAGGAGGATGTATTATTTTACTGAAGAAATTGGGAAACTCGAATTTAAATTCATCAAATTACATATATTTTTAATACTGAATTAGTTTAAGTTAATACTAAATTTCAATAATTGAAGCCCTCATCAATATTTAGAGTTTATTTATTTATAAAAGGATTTTCAAAATTCACTTATTTATTTATTTATTTGTAATAATATGATTAAATTTTAATTTTTAATTATAAATAAATCTTTTTTTTAATAATGTTGGACTCTAAAACGAATATTTGTTAGATGAATTCATCAACTACTTATATTTTAGTTAGAAAATCTATTAGGTATAATTGTCTCTTTATTTATAATTATATTCCTTTTATTTAATAAAATTTTATTAATACAATTAGTAGTTTTGCTTAAAAAATTAGATATATTCTTTTATTAATAAATATATCTAATTAAAAGAATTATTTTAATTTTTTATGTTATTTTTTTCTCTTTCATGTGCTATTTAAGTAACAAAGATCTAGACCGATATCTGAAGTCACCACCTTCCCCAATCTCTCTCGTCGATCACCTCCTCCAAGCCACCAATAGCCTCATCACTCTCCAATCCATCTATCAGAGGTCTGCACGCATACTTGTTATTTTGTGGCTTTCCAAATTAAATGAAGCCTGAACCTGCACTTGCTTCCACATTCTAGCAGCAATCTCTCTCACCAGGAAATGGAAATGTGCACATACATTGATGCCCAGTTGCACGAGGCAGCAATAAAAGGCAAACTTAATCCATTCAAGGTTTATCAAGGGCATCAGCTTGAAACCCTACTGACCCCAAATGAAAACACAATATTACATATCTACCTTACCTCTCAAACTAAAAGATCCACCCTTTCTCGTACCCGATTTATCAAAGAGGTACTTGCCATTTGTCCGTCACTATTATGGAAGGTTAATGTCGACGGAAATACCCTGTTGCACATTGCAGCAAGATACGGGCTTGCTGATGTAGCAGAGGAGCTAATCCAATGGGCGCCAAAGGCTTCAGCCGGAGATGAAATACTAGATTTAGAGAGTGGAGGAGAAGAGCCAAGAGAGAGGGAAATGGTAGCAGTAAGGAGGATGTTAAGGATGACAAACAAATATAAAGAAACGGCCTTGCATGAGGCTGCACGAAATAAAGGAAGTTTGGATGTTGTGAAAGCAATATTGGGGCATGAAGATGGTGAATTTACATATTCTGCCAATGATGGTGGGAAAACTCCACTTTACCTGGCTGCTGAAAATGGATCTGCAAAGACAGTCCTTGAACTATTAAGTAATCCAAATTCAAAATCACTGGCTTATGGCGGTCCTAGGGGTAAAACAGCATTACATGCGGCGGCAATAAACAGCAAGACGAGCCCAGGTATGACGGTAAACAGATCATAAACTTCCTGTCAATGACAGCATCGCATCATTCCATAATTTCTCATATCTTGAATATAATAGGGCTTGTTGACTTAATTTCTTGCAGGGATGATAGATAAGCTGTTGGATAAATGGAGTAGCTTGACCAGAGAAACAGATGAAAAAGGATGGACTCCACTTCATTATGCTGTGTACAAAGGTTACACTTCAATGGTGGAAAAGCTATTAGAAAAAGATGAATCTAGCGCTTATATTAGTGATAAAGATTGGAAGAGGACACCACTTCACATTGCAGCTTGTCGAGGCCTCCACCATCAAGTGGACAAGATCATTTCTAGATGCCCAAATTGCTGCGAACTTCTTGATATTAGAGGGTGGAACGTTCTTCACTATGCAGTGATCAGCCAAAGTGATAAATTACTAAGAACATTGCTCAAACATTCATCATTGGTTTACCTTTTATATGGAAAAGATATTAAAGGGAATATGCCTGTCCATCTCTACAAGGCTTATCACCCTCTCACTGTGCCTTTTGATTTGCAACTTTTCACTCTATTTCATCAGATAAAGCTTGGATTTGATAAGCCTAATTTGTTCTTCCATTGGGGTGAACTGTACAGTCAAGTTCCAGGATACTCTTCCTCAGAAAAGGTCAGCCAACTAAATCTTATCATAATGTAAGATTTCAGATATTACTTTTGGGTATGCAGAAAATAGGCTAACTACTGGTTTTTAAAAAAAAAAAAAAAAAAAATTGGGCAGAGTGAGTATCTGGAGTGGATGAACAGCACTGGCACTGGACCACTGGGAGAAATTGAGAATGAAGAAGAAAAAAGACGAGAGAATTGGATAATTGAACTTGAAAAAGAGAAAGACTCACTTGGTGGCATCAACACTTATAGCAACTATAACTTTTGCAGGAGCATTCACAATACCTGGCGGATATATAAGTGATGAAAAAAGTCTACAAAAAGGGACTCCTGTCCTAAGCAAAAATCTGGCTTTTAATGCATTTATAATATCAGATTTTACGGCTATGCTTTTATCTACTGGAGCTGTCTCTATCCACCTTGCGCTGGCCATCTTAAAATACCGAAAAGGAACCTTTTGGTTAATAAAATGTGCTTATATTTCCCTCGTCTGTGCTATGGTAGCAATGTTGATTGCATTTGTGACAGGCACTTGTAGTTTTCTAACACCTTCCGTGGGGATTTACATTCGTGCCATTGGATTGATCTTCTTCCTCTTCCTATATGGTTCGATGATGAGAATCATGCATGTCCAATAGCTGGAAAGGCTATTAAAGATGTCAGGCAGATTTTTTGTAAGTAAATATATATCTTTAATGTCGCTATTATTTTTTTTTCTTATTTTCTAACTTTTTTTTTTAAAATTCTCTATTGAAGCTTCTGGCTGACTCGTTTCACTTGGTTCATTGTGGGAATCATTATTATGCTCTTATCAATTATTTTGCGAGCGGCATGAAGATGATGTTGGCGAATGGAGACCACTTGTGTTTCTAGCTTCATCTTTGCATTTTCTTATCTATAGCATATCATGTTAGTTTAGTTTATGTTTGCCTTAAAATGCTATGTTGGGTTGTTCTCTGCTTTATAATGTTCTTGAGAGGGAATGTTTTTCATCAATAAAGAGATTTAGATTGATTATAAATTGTAGATGTGTTCATAAAGAAATAAAATATAAAATATAAAATAATATGACTGAGGTATGCATAAGAACAACCTTAATTTAGAGCACGCTTTGATATTTTGGTTAAAAAAAAAGAAGAAAGACAAAGCACCAAAAATACCTAAGCAGTCTCATACTTCCCAAAAATCAGTAACACTATATTTAATGTAACACTATAACAGTGCTAAATTTTTTTTTTTATGTTAATTTATAATATAATTTAAAAATTTATAATTTTTTTTATAAAAGTCTTTTTTTATTATGTAAATATTTAAAAAAATTTTAATTTCACTCTCTTAATATATTATATTTTTAATTTATTTTATATTTTTATAATTATAAAAATTTAATTTGAATTAATATATTATCAATTATAAATAGAGCATTTATAACAACAACATACAACATAAAATTCAAATAATTATCTAAATTAATTTATATTTTTTTATTAATAATTTAATATGTATGAATCTATTTTATTTTTTGTTTGCTAATTAATATATGTTTATAAAATATTTAATTAATATATTTTTATAATTAATATTTAATTAATGTATTTTTATAATTAATATATTTTATTTTAACTTTATTTATTTATTTTACTAAAAAATTCTATATCATTTTAATTTTATTACATTATTTTAATATTTTGTATTAAAGTAATATAAAAAATAATATATAGCATTGGAGATGTTCTTAGCTATAAATAATAAAAAAATATGTAAAAAATATATTAAAAAATTGTATCCCTTAGTGTACGTCCACCGAGGGATAATCCACAGAGATCTTTTTATTATCTTTTAAATTTTAATTTCAAAATGAATACTCTACTTAGAAAAAAAATAGTTGTAGATTATTTTTTTTTGGGTAAACTGTAATTTAGTTCCTCTGATTTAGTGAAATGTAACATTTTGTCCTCCTGTTTTAAAAAATCTTTAATTTAGTCACTGTAATTTTTAAAAACTATGATATTAGTCCCTCCCGTTAGATTTTCAGTTAAATCACCGTTAATTTTAGTTAAAAAGACTAAAATACTCATTCTCTCTCCTTTCTCTTCCTCCTCTTCTTCTTCTTCTCCTCTTTTCCAATCTCTTTCTTCTTCCTCTTCCTCTTCTTCTTCTTCTTCTCCTTCCCGATCTCCTATACATTCAACCTATACAACCTATACATTCTTTTAACTCCTTAATTTTACAAGCACAAAATTCATCAATTCTGGGCTCTCCCATCACCTTCAGTAATAGCATCCTTAAAAGAAAGACCACTTGGGATCATTGGCATGGGATCATTGGCAGGACATGTTCCTGATGTGGGACAATCACATCAAGCAAATAAGGTCCTGGAGTCTCCAACATTTTCTTCATAGCCTCTCTAAGCTCACTTCTCTTTGTCACTCTCGCAGCTGGAATATCGCATGCCTAGCAAACTTCAACATGTCTGGGAAAATCTCTTCTTCTTTTGATGGGTTCCCTAAATATGTATGTGCTCTGTTGGAATGATAGAATCTGTCCTCCCATTGAACAACCATACCCAGATGTTGATTGTTCAGTAACAAGATCTTCATAGGCAGGTTCTCTGTTCTTATCGTCGCCAATTCTTGGACATTCATGATGAAGCTTCCATCGCCGTCGATGTCTGCCACTAGAGCATTTGGTCTTGCAATTGCAGCCCCCATAGCAGCAGGCAAGCCAAAACCCATAGCTCCTAGACCACCAGATGTTAGCCACTGACGAGGCTTTTTGTACTTGTAAAATTGTGCAGACCACATTTGGTGTTGCCCAACACCTGTGCTTATAACAGCATTACCATCAGTTAATTCATCCAGAACTTGAATTGCATATTGTGGAGGAATTGCTTCTCCTAAATTTTTATAGCTTAATGGGTATTTTGCTTTCTGTTCATTGATTTCGTCTCTCCAAGCAGAGAAATCGAGCAGGGACTTAGCTCCCTTCTTCTCCAGCAACCTGTTCGAACCTTTCAGAGCAATCTTCAGATCAGCACAGAGTGCAACGTGTGGCTGCTTGTTCTTCCCCAGTTCAGCTGGATCAATGTCAATGTAAACTATACTTGCTCTGTTGGCAAAAGCCTCGACTTTACCCGTCACACGATCATCAAATCTAACTCCAAAAGCCAGCAGCAAATCTGATTGATCTATTGCATAATTTGCATACATAGTCCCATGCATTCCCAGCATGTGAAGTGACAGCTCATCGCCTAAAGGGAAACTTCCAAGGCCCATTAGAGTACTCGCCACTGGTATCTTGGTAAGCTCAACAAATCGCCTTAGGTCCTCGCTACAGTTCAGAGACCCACCACCAACATACAGTATCGGTTCATGTCTTGGAAGAATATTACGGATTACACTGAAGCGGGTGAGGGCATTATGAATCTCCATGGAAGCCCCTCCTGGGTATCCAAATACGTGAGTGACTCCCTCACGCTCCAAGGCTTCAATAAGGACATCAAAGAGAAGAAGAAGGAGATCGGAGGGGGAAGGAGAGAGAATGAGTATTTTAGTATTTTTAATTAAAATTAACGGTGATTTAACTGAAAATCTAACGGGAGGGACTAATGTCATAGTTTTTAAAAATCACAGTGACTAAATTAAAAATTTTTTAAAACAGAGGGATAAAATGTTACATTTCACTAAACCAGAGGGACTAAATTACAGTTTACCTTTTTTTTTTCAATAAATCAGCACTAACTCTAGAGTTAAGATGAGGAAAAAAATTGAGTCACACCAAAAAAAAAAATCAGATTATTCTTTAATGTTGGACATTTAACAAGGGCTAAAATCTTATATTTTTTCATTCTTCCAACCAATTTCTTAAGTTTCCTACTCATCATACGTAATTCACTCTTAGTTTTACTTAGATATTAAGTTAATTGACTAGTTTTCACTAAAAAATTATTTTATTTTTAATTCCTGCCACTCTAAAGTCTTCAATGTGTTAAGGTATTTCCGCAAAAATTAAATCCAATAATTATATTGGATTTTAATAGGATTAAATATACTAAAAAGTTAGAAATAAAAAAAAAAATTTCACTATGAATCATGTTTAAACCAATAAATCAATAAAAATAAGAATATATATATATATATATATATATATATATATATATATATTTTACAGCAAAACATAAAATCATTCGTTTCACTTTAGTTATTGAAAATCACAAATTGTTCAAGTGTATGATTTCTAATGATATCAACACAAAATATCAATAAAAATTTCATAAAACAATTCTAAGAGTTGAGAATGAGAAAATATTTTGAATGTTAGCTCTCTACCTTTTTCTAAGAATTGTGGAGGCTCTCTAAAAGTCAATCAATGGACTCTCATAATTACAATTATGATTCAGAACTTTAATAAATAAGTTATATAAATTTTAGACAATTTTAGTTAAGCCCCTATTTAATTAATTAAGTCAAAATTATAATTCTTTCAAATTATAATTTTATTCTAATATCATAAAATTTATATACAATCAAATTCTACTTAATTTAACCTCTCGTTTTATTCTCTCGTGTTATTCTTTATGTATGTGACTCATTAGATTTTAAATATATTGCTAACAAATATAATTAACTCATTAATTGATTTGAAAGTCAATAACATTATCTAACAATATGTCAAAATTAACTAAATATTTGGAATGTTAAAAGTGGTTTGACTTGACTTTTCAGTGTATGATTTCTCAGTGTAATTAATATCTTTTTATCACAAATGTCTCGATTTAATATTTAATATATAGAGTGTATCTACTATATTAAATAATATTAGTTTTCATTTATTAATCATTGACTTATTAAATGAAATTTCAAATCTAATTTGCTAATTTTGTTTTACCAGAGAACAAATAGAACATTTTCTAAGAAATTTAGGATGATAAATCCTACCTCAATCATATAAGCACATTTATATTGTTTCTATTATATCCAATTTATTTTTATTTATTACTTATGAACTAAGTAACGTGCAAAATGATTCAAAACATAGATGAATCCTATATAAGATGATTTATTGATTTCAAGTCAAACATTACTTGCACAACCATCACTTGAATAATCTATAGACATAGGTTATTCTGCAAATGAATTTCTCAAGAGGATCAGTTCAGTGAACTTATTTGTAAAACAAGCAATATACTTATTTATAAAATAAATACCTACATATTAGTTCTAGATATCTCACATATTTCAACCTATGAAATTAGTTGCTTTATCTGAAAAAAAAAAAGAACATAATATATACCAATTTCAACAGCAACATTAATCAGGAACATTTAGAGACATTTCTTAAATAGAATAACAATCTCATAATTATAATTGATACTACATAACAATCACCCAAAGTAAGCCATGAACTATTACCACAAGACAGGGGCTATGTGGCAAGGATATGATAAGTAAGTAGCGCAGTTCTGCTTGAGGAAAGGAAGACCCAGGTACATTAACACCCAGATCATCACCAAGACTCACCCTCCCCAGGATGAGGCGAGCCTCGATACAAAGTTACCGTTAAACATAGACAGTCTCGTGTATCCTCATTACGCCTGGATTGCGAAATCACCAACCTATTAGCTAGCGACATCACCTATCAAGCAGTTAGTTACATCATCGCCGGTTCATCGGGAAATACTTAATTTATCTCCACCCTTTTACAGTATAAAAAGAGGAAAAACTCTAAGCAATTCATTACATTCACTCTCTTCTCTAGTATTCTGACTTGAGCATTGGAGTGGCTATTGTGGGCACCCACCACCATCTCACGTTCTCTTCCTTGCAGGTCTAGCCAATCACAAGGTAGCCCCATTCTGACCATGCCATTAATCTAGTCTTTGCAACATCATTTGGTTTTGTTGTCGAAAAATCCTTTGAATCCTCTCCATTCATTTGGATTACAACTAATCTCCTACTCTTTTTCTTATAAGAGAATACTTCTTTCTCTTTCCACTTGCAAAATGGCTAGAAGTTTGCAAGCGGCTGCTAATATCGCTACCAACGAAGGTGTTGTCGCTTCCTCTGCTCCTAAAAATAGACAAAACACACCTCTAATGGTCAATGAAGTGGGCCTCAATAATTTAAATAACGAGCAGATGTTTCAATACATCCAAAGATTATAGGTCACTCTTGGCCAGTACAAGGCTCGGGAGGAAGCATCACATATGGCTCTCGGAAGAAGGGAGGAAGCCTCTATAGATACCCTAAAGGATCAGATAGAAGTGGTCAAAAAGCGGCCTAAAGGAAAGGCTGAGTCTGAAGATGAATCAGACGAAGCTCCAAAATGCATTGATTGGAAGCTAGTATGGGCCGTGTAAAGGTACCAAAAGGAGCAAAAGAAAGATTTTGTCTTAAATGGTGCCTCGCTACTTTCGAAAGAAATTTTAATAGATGTTAGCAACTTTGTGTTATGCAGAGTATTTCCATCAACACTTATAGGTTTGGCTCAGAAATGGTACCAACATCTGATCCCAATTTTTGTTCAAAATTTTACACAGTTTGCTATGTTATTTGAATCCAGATTTATTACGTGTATACTTTCTAAAAAACTTTTTACTGACTTACAGAAGATTCGCTAAGGAGAGGGTGGGTCTTTAAGGAATTTTATCTCACAATTCAATGCTGAAACCATGCAAGTGAAAGAGTTAAATTATGAGATAGCATGTGAAGCATTGAAGAAAAGAACACGCATGTCAAGTTCATAGATTCCTTAATTAAAAACTTGGCCGCAATGTATCAACAGTTGATAGACAAAGCTCAAAAGTATATCAAGCTGGATGATGAGATCCAAGCATTAAAAGAAGACAAGAAGGAGAGCCAAAAGCAAAGTCAAAAGCCTGAAACGTGAGGACATGAAGGAAATCACATGAGTTATTCCATCTCCCACAGAAGGGATGATCAAAGTAAGTATAAGAATTATACTTCCTTAACTGACTCACGGACTCGTATTTTAATATGAATCATAAAAAATAACAAGAAAATCAGATGGCTGCCCAAGCTCAACCCCGAGATAGGACTAAGTACTGTTGTTTCCACGAGAATCATGGGCATACGATAGAAGAACGTCGGTACTAAAGGATGAGATCAAAAGGCTGATAAGGGATGACACTCTTCGAAAATTCGCCAAGAAGGGTAGAGAAGAAAGGAGACCCGAGCCCAAGGAAAAAACTCCTGAAACCACCCCTGATCGATAACCTGTAGGGATTATATATGTAATAACAGAAGGACCTAAGGACGATCAAGGAAAGTAAGCAGGCTGTAGATGTCGGTATGGTGAGTATGGAAAAAGACCTTTTAAATTTTCGAAGATCATTTGCCTATAGATCTTATAATTCGGCCAAACTGGAGGGCCGAGTGATTCCCTGCTTTCGATATATTTGTAACATAAGAAAATTTTATCAATAATAAAGTTAATGAGGTATTTTCATATATTGTATTCTTGGATAATAAGGAATGATGGGATTGCCTTCCTCAAAAAGGAAAAGGAAACCAAAAGAGACCATATAGACATTGGTCCCACTAAATAAGGTCACAAGGCGAGTTCTGCCAGGCCAGGTCATAAGGTGAGTTTTGCTAGACCATCTAGATATTGATCCCACTAAATAAGGCCACAAGGCAAGTTCTGCCAAGTCAAGTCAGAAGGCGGATTCTGCCAAACCATCAGGCATTGGCCCAATTAAATAAGGCCATAAGGCGGGGGCCGCTAGGCTAGGTCACAAGGCGGATTCCACTTGTAACGACCCGAAAATCGGACCGCTACCGGCGCTAGGATCCGGGTCGACTTAAGGCCGCCGGGACCCGTAGCAAGCCAAACATACATCCTGGAAACCTGTTTAATCCCATACATGATCAAGAAATTACATAAAAATCAAAACCTTTCTTTCAAACATCCAACTCAACCTGAACATAGTCATAATCATAGTTATGATCCCTCTGTGGGACCTCAACAATGCCTCAAAGGGCAAATACATCATGAGATGAGTTGGCTTCCATAACATAATAAAACATTTTGATCATGTAATAAAAGGGATACCTCAAAACATAATGTCAAGCACAATATCTAATCCTCAATATCATTACACATAACATAACTATAATATACTGAAATCTCTTACATTACATCATAATACGACTGTCATGTCCACAAACTAACTATTACATACACTCTTCATATCTCTGGCTAACCTCCTGGTCTACCATGTACCTGCACATCTGGGGTTAGGGGAGAGGGGTGAGCTACAAAGCCCAGTGAGCAGAATAGTGAAAACATATATTTAAAAATCTCATGCCATTATGTAATGCAACACATCACAACTAATCACATCTCGGATGGTATTGTCACCAATAGTCCTCTACATAGTCCAACTGTGCCGGGACGTAGAATGGGTACAACCGGTCTTTCCCTTAACATAACATATCATACAGTCCAACTGTGCCAGGGACGTAGAATGGGTACAACCTGGACTTCCTCTTACATCGTGCCAGGGACGTAGAATGGGTACAACCTGGACTTCCATACCATATCTCATGCCGTAGCATCATCATATCATATGAGGACTAAGGATCATCCAATGACCAATCCACATCAACATCATAAATGCAATGCAACATATTCGTGATTACTAATGTAAACAACCTACTATATCTCATGGCATTCATGATGCATGGATCATGCTCAAATTTCATATTTCCTTTATTTTAAAACTTAAGGTTTATTCCACTCACCTCTGGCTAGCTCTGACAAACTCTGTAGCAGCTGGATCACTGCTGGGGTCCTCGGTTCCTCGGGTCCGAACCTACATAGGTGGACTCCAATGAGGGACCAAACATACATAAACATAACTCTAGTATACTCCCCAAAAACCCCCTAAAACATCATGAAATCATCACATGAAAACATGCAAGAAATGGCTGAACAGGGCACTTTCGGCGGCACCTTCGGCGGCCGAAAGTCCCAGACAGAGGCGAAACTCATGCATGTTCGGCGGCACCTTCGGCGGCCGAAAGTCCCAGACAGAGACGAAAGTCTCCTTTCGGGGGCAACTTCGGCAGCCGAAAGGCCTGCCTCCCCAGCCATGTTCGGCGGCCGAAAGTGCCTTCGGCTGCCGAACCTGGTTTCTGCCAAAGGGCAGAAACTTTGGCTCCTCTATGCACATTTGCCTCCCAACTCTCAAATCATGCATAAACTTGTTCTAAAACATGCATAAACACCATATATCACACCTAGGGGTCTCAAACTATCATATACCCCAACTACAACACTTCAAACACACAAAATCAACATACATTGCTCAAATCATCATCAAAACCCATAAACTCAACTTAAAGCCTAACATGCATTTCTACCCCATAAAACAACTTAAAACTTACTTAAAACATATAAGGAGCTTAAGATCGGCTCTTACCTCTTGAAGATCGAGAGGGAGACGACCTAAACTTGGAGATCCACGAAAATGAGCTCCTGAGTTCCCAAAGCTCCAAAACTTGTTTCAAAAGTTCAAAACCTTCAATGCAAGCTTAAAACTCAAGAAAAATGGTGGGGATTTGAAGGAAGAACACTAGATCTGGGGAGAGGGAGGTCGGAAGCTAGCTGTGGCCGAAAATGGGAGAAAGCTCGCCCATTTCGGCTAAGTGACCCTTTTATAGTGGCTGGCTAGGCCACGTTCGGGGGCCGAACTTGCCTCCGCATGCATGCCATGTTCGGCGGCCGAACTTGACTTTCGGCGGCCGAACCTGAACTTCCCTCACTCATGCTTTCGGGGGCCTAACGTGCCTCCAAAACGCATGCATGTTCGGCGGCCGAACTTGACTTTCGGCGGCCGAACCTGGGTTTTCCTCCAAAGACTTTTCATGCAAAAACTCATTTAAAAAACATACTTAAAATTATTAAAAACATGAAAACATATCATAAAAACATACTTTTGCCCTTCTAGAGGTTTCCGACATCCGGGATTCCACCGGACGGTAGGAATTCCGATACCGAAGTCTAGCCGGGTATTACATTCTCCCCCCCTTAAGAACATTCGTCCCCGAATGTTCCTCAACTAGTACATGCATAGAAAACAACATAACATACATACATAACACATAGCACACAAGGATACAAACCTCTAAAAGAGATGGGGATATTGCTGGAGCATGGACTCTCGTGTCTCCCAGGTGCATTCTTCCAAGTTGTGGTGGTTCCATAGGACTTTCACCATCGGGATTTCCTTGTTTCTTAACTTTCTGATCTGGGTGTCTATGATCCGTACTGGCTGTTCAACATAGGTGAGATCCTCTTGGACCTCCACATCAGGCTCACTAAGAACCTTGCTCGGATCTGACACAAACTTCCTCAACATAGAAACATGGAAAACCGGATGGATTCTTTCCATTGAAGCAGGTAAATCCAGCTTGTACGACACATTCCCAATCTTTTGCAAGATTTCGAAGGGTCCGATGAATCGTGGGGCTAGTTTACCTTTCTTCCCGAAGCGAACCACTCCCTTCATTGGAGACACCTTGAGCAATACCAGATCCCCCTCCTGAAACTCTAACTGTCTCCTGCGGACGTCTGCATAGCTCTTCTGTCTGCTGGCAGCAGTCTTGATTCTCTCTCTGATTATGGGTACCACCCTGCTGGTGATCTCTACTAGTTCAGGCCCTGCTAAGGCCTTTTCTCCAACTTCCTCCCAGCAAACAGGTGATCTGCACTTCCTTCCGTACAAAGCTTCATATGGAGCCATCCCGATGCTAGCATGATGGCTGTTATTGTAGGCAAACTCCACCAAAGGTAGATGCTGCCTCCAAGAACCGCCAAAGTCCAGCACACACATTCTGAGCATATCTTCAATAGTCTGGATGGTCCTTTCTGACTGTCCGTCAGTCTGGGGGTGGAAGGCAGTACTGAAATCCAACCTAGTACCCATGGCATTCTGCAGACTCCGCCAAAACCTGGAGGTGAACTGGGGCCCTCTATCTGACACTATTGAAACAGGAACCCCATGCAACCTGACGATCTCGTCCACATACACCTGCGCCAACTTGTCCACAGAGTAGCCACTCCTGACAGGAATGAAGTGAGCAGATTTGGTGAGTCTGTCCACAATCACCCATATGGAGTCCGCTCTGTTGGACGCTGCCGGTAACCCCACTACGAAGTCCATAGCTATATTCTCCCATTTCCACTCTGGAATAGGTAGCGGGTTAAGCATTCCAGCCGGCTTCTGATGTTCCAGCTTCACCCTCTGACACACTTCGCAGGCTGACACGAACTGTGCCACTTCTTTCTTCATAGCTGGCCACCAATAAACCTTCCTTAGATCTTGATACATCTTGGTGGCTCCGGGGTGAACGCTGTATCTTGCACTATGAGCCTCTCTCATAATGTCTCCTTTTAGCCCTATGTCATCTGGTACACATAGTCTGCTCCCATAGCGGAGGATCCCCTTGCTGTCGAATCTGAACTCACTACCATTGCCTGACTGAACAGTCCTGGCAATCTTTACTAACTCCGGGTCCTCATGTTGTTTCTGAGCCACCTGCTCCAGAAACACGGGTGCCACTCTTATCTGGGCCACCAAGGCACCTGTACCAGACAACTCCATCTGTAGACCTTCCTCAATGAGCTTGTAAAACTCCTTCACCACTGGCCTCCTCTCTGCCGATATGTGGGATAAACTGCCTAGTGACTTCCGGCTTAAGGCGTCTGCCACAACATTCGCCTTACCCGGATGATACTGAATCTTGCAATCGTAGTCACTCAGCAGCTCCACCCATCTCCTCTGTCTCAAGTTCAAATCTCTTTGACTCAGGATGTACTGCAGGCTCTTATGATCTGTGAAGATCTCACATTTTACCCCATAGAGGTAGTGCCTCCACATCTTGAGTGCAAAGATTACTGCTGCCATCTCTAGGTCGTGTGTGGGGTAATTCAACTCATGCTTCTTCAGCTGCCTAGAAGCATAAGCAATCACCCTCTCATTCTGCATCAGTACACAACCCAGTCCCACACGGGACGCATCACAAAAGACCGTAAAGTCCTCATCACTAGATGGCAGAGCTAAAACTGGTGCTGAAGTCAACCTCTTCTTAAGCTCTTCAAAACTCTCCTCGCACTGGTCGGTCCACAGAAACTTCTGATTCTTCCTAGTTAACCTGGTCAGAGGAGCTGCTATCTTTGAGAAGTTCTGAACGAACCTCCTGTAGTAACCTGCCAAACCCAAGAAACTCCTAATCTCCGTCACTGAAGTGGGTCTAGGCCAGTTAGCCACAGTCTCTGTCTTCTTGGGGTCCACCTCAATCCCATTCTCTGACACTACATGCCCCAAGAACGAAATGCTCCTCAGCCAGAACTCACACTTAGAGAACTTGGCATACAAGCCATGTTCCCTCAAAGTCTGTAAGACCAACCGCAGATGATGGGCATGCTCCTCTGCATTCCTGGAATACACCAAGATATCATCTATGAAGACAATAACGAAGTGATCCAGGTATTGACTAAACACTCTATTCATGAGATCCATGAATGCTGCAGGGGCGTTGGTTAACCCGAACGGCATCACAAGGAACTCAAAATGCCCATATCTGGTCCTGAAAGCTGTCTTTGGCACATCTTCTTCTCTGATCCTTAGCTGATGGTACCCCGATCTCAGATCTATTTTGGAGAAACAACCCGCTCCTGCTAGCTGGTCGAATAGATCATCGATCCTTGGCAGAGGGTACCTATTCTTGGTAGTGACTTTGTTCAACTGCCTGTAGTCGATACAAAGTCTAAGGGATCCATCCTTCTTTCTCACGAATAAAACTGGTGCACCCCAAGGTGAAGTGCTCGGTCGGATGAAGCCCTTTTCTACCAGCTCTTGCAATTGCTCTTTCAACTCCTTCAACTCGGCTGGAGCCATCCTGTAGGGAGGGATAGAGATCGGTCTAGTTCCAGGCACCAACTCTATTTCGAACTCTATCTCCCTAGCAGGTGGTAAACCTGGAAGCTCATCAGGAAAGACATCCTGAAACTCTTTGACAACTGGCACTGAGGCCGGCTCCCTGACCTGACTGTCTAGCTCTCTCACATGAGCTAAGTACCCCTGACATCCCTTCCTAAGCAACCTACGAGCCTGAAGAGCTGATATCAGACCTCTAGGTGTGCCCCTCTTGTCTCCTCTAAAGACGACCTCTGACCCGTTCTGATCTCTGAACCTGACTACCTTGTCCCTACAGTCCAAGATAGCACCATGGGTAGATAGCCAATCCATCCCTAGAATGACGTCAAAGTCTGTCAAATCTAGAACCACAAGGTCGGTGGAGAGGCATCTTCCCTCAACAAAAACTGGACTGTACCGGCAGACTGACACTGTCACTGACGGGTCACACTTGGGTCCACTGACCCATAGGGGACACTCTAACCCAGAGACCATCAGACCCAACCTCTCAACGGCTCTCGGAGCAATAAATGAATGAGATGCACCTGGGTCCATTAATGCATACACATCAGAACACCCAATGACGAGATTACCTGACACCACGGTGTTGGATGTGTTAGCCTCCTGCTGAGTCATGGTGAAGATCCTGGCTGGAGCTGATGGACCTTCACCTCGGGAACCAGAAGAAGAGGCTGCCCCTCTCCCTCTACCTCTGCCACTGCCCTGAGTTGTGGCTGGAACTGCTGGCTGTGCCACACTACCAGAAGCTGTCTGCTGGGGCTGGCCCATGAAAGGCGCTCTAGGACAATCCCGAGCCATGTGTCCCTCCTGTCCACATCTGAAACATGTGTTAGTCCCAGCTCGACACACTCCCCTGTGTGGTCTTCCACATCTCTGGCATTCTGTACCATCTGAGCCTGAGCTCGAGCCACCGCCAAATCCCAGACCGGATTTCAACTTGTTCCAAAACTTATTCTTCTTCGGCTTCCTGGTGGTGTTATCCCACCTCTTCTTACCTGAGCTCTGAGAAGAGAACCCTGGTCCTCCTCTGCCTGGGGTCTTAACCCCTGAAGACTGGGTCACTGACTGCTTCACTGACCCCTCAACTATAGCACTTGCTTCCATTCTTCGAGCCATATCCACCACAGTGTGGAAACTTTCTCTCTCAGCTGACTGAACTAACGAGGAGTACCTGGAATGCAGCTTCATAACATATTTCTTGGCTTTCTTCGTATCTGTATCTAGAGCTTGCCCTGAAAAAGGCAATAGCTCCAAGAATTTATCCGTGAACTCCTCTACACCCATGTGCTCTGACTGCCTCAGTTGCTCAAACTCAATCATCTTCAGTTCTCTGGAACTGTCTGGAAAAGCCCATCCAGCGAACTCATTCGCAAATTCTTCCCATGTCATACCGTCTAGTCTCGGGTCCACATAACACTTGAACCATTCCCGTGCCTTCTTGCACTTTAAAGTGAACCCTGCCATCTGAATGGCCCTGCTGTCACTTGCCCCTAGCTCATCAGTTATTGTCTTTACCACTCTCAGATACTCAAAGGGGTCATCCCCTGACTTGTATTTGGGAGCATCTAGCTTGAGGTAATCTGTCATCTTTACCTTGCTCCCATCAGCTGAGCTAGGTCTAGGAGGTTGAGTAACTGGGGCTGCTGGTTCTGTAGGTGGTGGAGGTGGAGGTGCAGCATTCCCCGAGGTGGGGTTTGCCGGGTTTGGATAGAAAGGTGAGGGTGGATAAGCTGGGTACTGTGTGTAAGGTGGATAGAAAGGTGGATAGGGCATGTAGGTAGGGTAGGGGTTAAAGCTGGAGTAATCCGATGTACCTCCCATCGGATACCCTGAACCCTGTGGGAAGGGTGGATAATGGGGTGGAAAACCATACCCCGAGGCCTGAACGCCTCCCTGAGACTCCCCTGTCCCTTCTTCCTGCATGCTCACATCCAGGTTCCCATCCCTCCTCTGATCCTCTTCCATAACCTCCCTCACATCTGAAGAACTTCCTCCTCTATCAGTCCCCCTTCTGCTAGCATCAAAAGACCTTCTAGGGTCCCTTGACACTCTATCTCTGTTGGCTCTACAAGACATTGCCCTAGGCAATGTGGGAGGACGGGCGCTCGTGCCCTCATCCTCAGGTGGCACTCCAGTCAATCTTGCCGATCGACGAGTTCCCCTCATCCTATTTTCTGAAAAACAGTACACATCAAGCAAGCATTAGCATCATATGGTTCATGTGGGCACACATGAACCCTCATCACATACATCACATAGCATATCATAGCATCAATGCACATGTATATAATCATGGCATTTCACATCATCATGTAAGACAGGACTCCACATCCTATCCTAGTGGACATGACCTTTCCTATTGTGCTTGACCTTCTATAACATCTATGAGCCCGACACTCTAGGTCCGATCCTATGAACCTAGGGCTCTGATACCATTCTGTAACGACCCGAAAATCGGACCGCTACCGGCGCTAGGATCCGGGTCGACTTAAAGCCGCCGGGACCCGTAGCAAGCCAAACATACATCCTGGAAACCTGTTTAATCCCATACATGATCAAGAAATTACATAAAAATCAAAACCTTTCTTTCAAACATCCAACTCAACCTGAACATAGTCATAATCATAGTTATGATCCCTCTGTGTGACCTCAACAATGCCTCAAAGGGCAAATACATCATGAGATGAGTTGGCTTCCATAACATAATAAAACATTTTGATCATGTAATAAAAGGGATACCTCAAAACATAATGTCAAGCACAATATCTAATCCTCAATATCATTACACATAACATAACTATAATATACTGAAATCTCTTACATTACATCATAATACGACTGTCATGTCCACAAACTAACTATTACATACACTCTTCATATCTCTGGCTAACCTCCTGGTCTACCATGTACCTGCACATCTGGGGTTAGGGGAGAGGGGTGAGCTACAAAGCCCAGTGAGCAGAATAGTGAAAACATATATTTAAAAATCTCATGCCATTATGTAATGCAACACATCACAACTAATCACATCTCGGATGGTATTGTCACCAATAGTCCTCTACATAGTCCAACTGTGCCGGGACGTAGAATGGGTACAACCGGTCTTTCCCTTAACATAACATATCATACAGTCCAACTGAGCCAGGGACGTAGAATGGGTACAACCTGGACTTCCTCTTACATCGTGCCAGGGACGTAGAATGGGTACAACCTGGACTTCCATACCATATCTCATGCCGTAGCATCATCATATCATATGAGGACTAAGGATCATCCAATGACCAATCCACATCAACATCATAAATGCAATGCAACATATTCGTGATTACTAATGCAAACAACCTACTATATCTCATGGCATTCATGATGCATGGATCATGCTCAAATTTCATATTTCCTTTATTTTAAAACTTAAGGTTTATTCCACTCACCTCTGGCTAGCTCTGACAAACTCTGTAGCAGCTGGATCACTGCTGGGGTCCTCGGTTCCTCGGGTCCGAACCTACATAGGTGGACTCCAATGAGGGACCAAACATACATAAACATAACTCTAGTATACTCCCCAAAAACCCCCTAAAACATCATGAAATCATCACATGAAAACATGCAAGAAATGGCTGAACAGGGCACTTTCGGCGGCACCTTCGGCGGCCGAAAGTCCCAGACAGAGGCGAAACTCATGCATGTTCGGCGGCACCTTCGGCGGCCGAAAGTCCCAGACAGAGACGAAAGTCTCCTTTCGGGGGCAACTTCGGCAGCCGAAAGGCCTGCCTCCCCAGCCATGTTCGGCGGCCGAAAGTGCCTTCGGCTGCCGAACCTGGTTTCTGCCAAAGGGCAGAAACTTTGGCTCCTCTATGCACATTTGCCTCCCAACTCTCAAATCATGCATAAACTTGTTCTAAAACATGCATAAACACCATATATCACACCTAGGGGTCTCAAACTATCATATACCCCAACTACAACACTTCAAACACACAAAATCAACATACATTGCTCAAATCATCATCAAAACCCATAAACTCAACTTAAAGCCTAACATGCATTTCTACCCCATAAAACAACTTAAAACTTACTTAAAACATATAAGGAGCTTAAGATCGGCTCTTACCTCTTGAAGATCGAGAGGGAGACGACCTAAACTTGGAGATCCACGAAAATGAGCTCCTGAGTTCCCAAAGCTCCAAAACTTGTTTCAAAAGTTCAAAACCTTCAATGCAAGCTTAAAACTCAAGAAAAATGGTGGGGATTTGAAGGAAGAACACTAGATCTGGGGAGAGGGAGGTCGGAAGCTAGCTGTGGCCGAAAATGGGAGAAAGCTCGCCCATTTCGGCTAAGTGACCCTTTTATAGTGGCTGGCCAGGCCACGTTCGGGGGCCGAACTTGCCTTCGCATGCATGCCATGTTCGGCGGCCGAACTTGACTTTCAGCGGCCGAACCTGAACTTCCCTCACTCATGCTTTCGGGGGCCTAACGTGCCTCCAAAACGCATGCATGTTCGGCGGCCGAACTTGACTTTCGGCGGCCGAACCTGGGTTTTCCTCCAAAGACTTTTCATGCAAAAACTCATTTAAAAAACATACTTAAAATTATTAAAAACATGAAAACATATCATAAAAACATACTTTTGCCCTTCTAGAGGTTTCCGACATCCGGGATTCCACCGGACGGTAGGAATTCCAATACCGGAGTCTAGCCGGGTATTACACCACTAGACCATCCGGGCTTTGGTTCCACTAAACAAGGCCATAAGGCGGGTTCCGCCAGACCATCCGAGCTTTGGTCCCACTAAATAAGACCACAAGGCAGGTTCCGCCAAGCTAGGTCATAAGGCGGGTTCTGCTAGACCATCAGGGCATTGGTCCCACTAAACAAGTCCACAAGGCGGATTTTGCTAGGCCAGATTACAAGGCGAATTCTGCCAGACCATGCGAGTATTGGTCCTATTAAACATATTACCGTCCCGATGGATAATTGCCTTAACAGGTCTAACCTGTGCATAACCTTCTGCAAAGGATAATCTGTTCTGACCTCGATGGTGTGCAACTCAAAGTATGGTCATAGCTTTGTAGCTAACATTAGAATTGCAAACGCCAATTTCCTGAGAGGAGCATAATTCAGCTTCGCCCCCTTCAAATCTTGGCTAGCATAATACACTGGACTTTGCTCCCTATTGTTTTCACGAACGAGTACTGAGTAAACTATTTCCTGTGTCACAGACAAGTATAGAAACAAAAATTCACCTTCAACAAGCGGGCTTAACAATGGAGGAGATGATAAAAAAAAATTTTTAGACTTTCAAATGTCTCTGCATACTCTTCCCCCCACTCAAACCTACCTTTGCCTTTTAAGGTTTTGAAGAACGGAAGACATCTTCTGGTTGAACATGATATGAAATGACCCAGGGCCTTGACCTGCCATTCAACCTTTGCACTTCATTAATGGTTTTGGGTGGTTCCATATTTTGGACAGTGCTGATTTTCTCAGGGTTCGCCTCTTTGCCTCTTTCTGAGATGATATACCTTAGAAAATTTTCAGTTTTTATCTCGAAAGTACACTTTTCAGGGTTCAGCTTCATACCTGCCTTGTCCAGGATGTCAAAGACTTTCTAGATGTCTTCTAAATAGTCTTTCAATGATCAACTCTTTACCACCATGCCGTCTACATACATTTCGACAGTTGAGTCCACTATGTCCTTAAAGATTCCTAACACCAGCCTTTGGTACGTTGCCTCGCATTTTTTAGAATAGAAGGCATTACCTTGTAGTAGTAAACTCCTTCGTGTCTTATGAACGTAGTCTTCTCTGCATCCTTGATGTCCATAATAATTTAGTGGTATCCTGAAATGACATCAAGGAAGGAAACCACTGCATGACTCGAGGTCGAGTCTACTAATCTGTCAATAGACGGTAACGGGTAATGATCTTTCAGACATATTTTATTTAGGCCAGTGAAATCCATACACATCCTTCACTTTCTGTTAGCTTTCTTTACTAGGATCGCATTGGCCAGCCATATGAGATACTAGACTTTCTTTATCAATCCTGCACTTCAAAGCATATCAACCTCTTCTTTGATCACCTACTACCTTTCTAGTGTAAACTTTCTTTTCTTCTATTGAACTGGTTTGGCGGTTTTGTCAATGGATAGCTTATGGGTGATGAGAACTAGGTCCACACCTGTTATGTCTTTTGGGGACCAAGCGAAAGTGGTTACTCGACTCTTTAACAATTCTACTAAACGAGTCCTTATTTCATCGATTAGCACAGTACTGAACTGTACCTTTTGCTCTTTACCTATCTAGATCTCATTTACCAGGTCTGTCGATTCTGACTTTACGTGCGATTTCGGCTTCTCCAGCAATTTGATGGGCATGATTGCTTTTTCAAGGCTTTTGCGAGGTGTCTATAGCCTTCTTTAGCCAACCTTAGATTGCCTCAGACCACTGTTATTCCCTCTGAAGCTAGAATCTTAAGACACATAGCATCCATGTTAACAACAATACTGTGGTAGTTTAGGACTGAATGACCGAGTATCACATTGTATGCAAATGGGATATCTACCATCACGAACTCTGCATACAATTCTCGCTTATACTTTTCATCACCTAGTACCAAGGGAAGGTTGATGGTACCTAGCATCACCATAGTCTTATCTCCTAATCCTACTAAAGGATAGAAAACTCTGATAAGCCTGTTTTTATCCAAACATAACTTGCTACAAACATTTAAGATGAGAAGGTTAAGAGAACTACCTGTATCCACCAATACTCGCCTTACCTCATACCGATTCAGGAGGATCTTAACGACTAGCGGGTATTTTAAAAGAATCCAATCGCTTTGTTAGTAGGACCGAACCTTACTTCTTGCTTGGTCCATAGTTCTTGATCGACAGATAGCACATCTTCTACTACACGCTTAATTTTTTCTTTGCCTTTATCAAGTCCCCGTAATGACATGTACAATTTCAGCCATTTTGAAAGTGGAGGGAGAGAGAGATATTCTTCTATGAGAAAAGGAGTTGGAGATTGGTCGTAATCCCAATAAATGGAGGATTCGAAGGATTTTTTGACAACAGAACCAAATCATGTTGTAGAGATTAGATTGATGACGTGGCCAGAATGGAATTGTACTGTGATTAGCTAGACTTGCAAGGAAGAGAAGGTGAGATAGAGATGGGTGCCTACGGCAGCCACTCCGACGCTTAAGTCATTAAACTGAAGAATAGAGAGAAATGCACTTATGAGAACTTAAGTGGTCTTCCAAAATACTGCACCTTAGCCTCTGCGATTCTTCTCCTTTTTATACTGTAAGAGGATGGAGATAAATATAGCATTTTCCAATTACCTGGCGATGATGTGGCCAGCTGCTTAGTAAGAGATATCACAATCTAATAAATTGGCAATCTCACGATCACATGTATAATCGCTGTTATGGCAGGTTAACAACCATGGTGATACTCTGATGCATATTGCAGCCAGGTACGGCCATACTGATGCAGCTAAAGAGCTTATCCAACAGGCAAAGGCTTTAGTTTCACAACATGAAATGGATGTAGAGAGTGGAGAAGGGCCAGTAGAGAGTGAAATGGTTGTAGCAAGGAAGATGTTAAGGATTAAAAATGAAAATAATGAAACAGCCTTACACATGGCTGCACGGAATGAACATGGTATGGTTGTTGTGCAAGCAATATTGAGTCACGAAGATCCTAAATTCATGTACACCGCCAATGATTATAGGGAAACTCCACTTTACCTAGCTGCTGAAAATGGATGCCAACAGATAGTCAATGAACTATTAAGTAATCCCAATTCTAAATCACTAGATTATGGCAGCCCTAATGGTAGAACAACATTACATGCTGCAGCAATGTACCACCAATGTAATACCCGGCTAGACTCCGGTATCGGAATCCCTACCGTCCGGTGGGACCTCGGGTGTCGGAAACCTCTAGAAGGGTAAAACTATGATTTTATGAAATGTTTTCATGTATTTCATGTTTTTAAGTAAGAAATTAAATGAGTTTTTACATGAAAAATCCTTGGAGGAAAACCCAGGTTCGGCCGCCGAACTCCAAAGATCGGCCGCCGAACATGCATGCTTTCGGAGGGACTTTAGGCGCCCGAAAGTTTTGAGTGAGGGAAATGCAGGTTCGGCCGCCGAACTCCAAGTTCGGCCGCCGAACCTTGCATGCATGCGGAGGCATTTTCGGCCCCCGAACGTGGCCTGGCCAGCCACCTATAAAAGGGGCACTTAGCCGAAATGGGAGAGTTTTCTCCCATTTTCAGCCACAGCAAGCTTCCGACCTCCCTCTCCCAAATCTTGTGTTTTTCCTTCAATCCCCACCATTTTCTTTGAGTTTTAAGGTTCCACAAAAGTTTTTGAGTGTTTTTAAGCAAGTTTGGAGCTTGGAAGTCTTGGAACTAAATCCCTCCATTTTCCGAGCTAAGGTCGTTCTTCCTCTCGATCTTCAAGAGGTAAGCTTCGATCTATGCTTCTTTTATGTTTTATGAAAGTTTTATGCAAGTTGATGGGGTAGAATGCATGTTTAGGCTTGTTGTTAGGTTTATGGGTTATTTTGATGATTTGAACAATGTATGTTGGAAATGTGTTGTTTGAAGTGTTGTAGTTGGGGTATATTATAGTTTGAGACCCCTAGGTGTGATGTATGATGTGTATGCATGTGTAGAAACAAGTTTATGCATGTTTTGAGGCGTTTTGGAGGCTGTGGACACAAGGGAGCCAAGTTTCTGCCCTTCGGCAGAAACTCAGGTTCGGCCGCCGAAGTGACCTTCGGCCGCCGAACCCCCTTGTGGAGGCAGTTTCGGCTGCCGAAGCCTGCCCCCGAAACTCAAGTTTCGTCTCTGTCTGGGAGGTTCGGCCGCCGAAAGTGCCGCCGAACCTGCATGACTTTCGGCTGCAGAGGGACTTTCGGCCGCCGAACCTGCCGCCGAAAGTGCCCTGTTCAGCCGTTTCTTGCATGATTTCATGTGATGTTTTCAGGATGTTTTAGGGGGTTTTTGGGGAGTATTTTAGAGTCATGTTCATGTATGTTTGGTGCCTCATTTGAGTCCACCTGTGTAGGTTCGGACCCGAGGAACCGAGACCCCCGGTTGTGAAATAGTCGTTCTGAGTTCGTTGTTAAAGCTTCAGTTACCAGGTGAGTGGAACAACCCCTTAAGCTTTAAAGTAAATGAATAAATGAATGAATCATAAAGCATTGCCCATGCATCATTATGCCATGAGATATATTAGGTTGTTTACATTAGAATTCACGAATATGTTGCATTGCATACTTTGTTGTTGATGTGGATGAATGTTGAATGATCCATTAGCCCTTGTATGTCATGATAGCCTATGTGAGTCCAGGTGTGCCTGCTACGGCTCCACGCCCCTGGCACTATGACAGATTATGGAAGTCCGGGTGTGCCTGCTACGGCTCTACGCCCCCGGCATGTATAAGTAAGAAAGATAGGGGCTAAATGGTGACAAGTTCATCCTTGTTGTGAAATGTTTGTGTTATGGCGCATACATGAAAGCATGAACAAGAAAAAGAAAGAAAAAGTTAAATGAATAATAATATACCTAAAAATGGAGGAATTAAAACAAATGTTTTTAGTTTCTGCTCACTGGGCTCTAGTAGCTCACCCCACTCCCTTTATCCCCAGAGTTGCAGGCACAGGATAGATCAAGAAGTCGGCTAGAGTGAAGTCAAGTCATGTATGTTGTAATAGATAGTAGTGGACATGAACATGATGTAATGAGTATTTATGACCATGTAATGTAATGAATGATTTGATGAGGTATTGAGGATTATAGTAGTGCTTGACCTAGAGGTGTGTGAATCCCCATTATGTACAGAGTGTTTAATGAGTAATGATGTTATGACTATGATTATCCAAGCTGATATGTATGATGATGATACCCCATTGGAGTATTTGATGAGGACTCCAGTGTGGGGTTTATGTATGATTTTGTGCATGCACAGGTTTTGCTTGGATAAGAGAAAAGAAAATTTTTACAGATCATGTATATGTTGTTATGTATGGGATTCCACAGGTTTACAGGAGGTATGTAGGCTTGCTACGGGTCCCGGCGGCCTTAAGCCGATCTGGATCCTAGCGCCGGTAACGGGTCGGATTTCCGGGTCGTTACAGAGTGGTATCAAAGCCCTAGGTTCATATGGTCGGACCTAGAGTGTCGGGCTCATAGATGTTCTAGAAGGTCAGGCACACTAGGAAAATCATGTCCACTAGGATAGGATGTAGAGTCCTGTCTATATGATGATATGATATGCCATGATGATATGCATGTGCATAAATGCTATGATATGATGCTATGTATGTGATGAGGGTTCATGTGTTTCCACATGAACCATATGATGCTAATGATTGTTTATGCTATGTGCTGCTTTTCAGAAAGATAGAATGAGAGGAACTCGTCGATCTGCACGATTGACTGGAGTGCCACCTCAGGACGAGGGCGCTGATGCCCGTCCTTCAGCTTTGCCTAGGGCAATGTCCAGTAGGTCCAACAGAGACAGAGTAGCTAGAGACCCTAGAAGGTCTTTGGATCTGGGTAGAAGCAGATCAGTAAGGGGAACAGTGCAGGGAGGAATGTCTGAGGATATGGAAGTAGATCAGAGGAGGGATGGCAGTCTCGGTGTGAGCATGCCGGAAGAGGGCATGGGAGAATCAGAAGGAGGCACTCAGGCCTCGAGTTATGTCCAGCCACATCACTACCCACCCTATTCACACCATCCAGGGTATTCGATGGGAGGTACATCGGATTACCCCAGTTTTAGCCCTTATCCTCCACATATGCCATACCCACCTTACTACCCACCATACTCTCAGTACCCCATGTACCCACCTCCACCTCCCTATACCAGTACAGCAAACCCTACCCCAGGGGATGTTGCACCTCCACCACCACCAGTACCTACTGTCCCGGAAACACAAGTACCCAAACCTACCTCATCTGGAGGGAGCAAGGTCAAGATGACCGATTACATGAAGCTGGGTGCTCCCCAGTTTGAAACCGGTGATGATCCGTTCGTGTACTTGGAGCGGGTCAAGGCAATTATAGATGAGATAGGGGCTGACGACAGTAGAGCCATTCAGATGGCCGGGTTCACGTTTAAGTGCAAGAAGGCACGGGAATGGTTCAAGAATTATGTGAACCCGAGAGTGGACAGCATGAATTGGGAAGAGTTTGCAAACGAGTTTGCAGGATGGGCTTTCCCTGATAGTTCAAGGGAATTGAAGATGATAGAATTCGAGCAGTTGAGGCAAACTGATGACATGAGTGTAGACGAGTACACAGACAGGTTCCTGGAGTTGTTGCCATATGCTGGGCTGAATTTGGACACAGATCAAAAGAAGTCAAGGAGATATATTATGAGGCTACACTCTAGGTATTCCTCTTTGGTACAGTCAGCAGAGAGGGAGAGTTTCCATGCCATAGTGGATATGGCTAGGAGAATGGAGGCTAGTGCTATCGTTGAGGGGAAGGTAAAACAGTCAGTGGCACAGTCTTCTGGTTCCAAGACCCCAGGTGGGGAAAGGTTAGACTCTTCTTCTCTGAGTGCAGCAGTTGCAGGCAGTAAAAAGTGGGACAGAGGCCACAGAAAATCTAAGAAGAATAAGTTCTGGAACAAGATCAAGTCAGGTCTGGGTTTAGGCAGTGGCTCAAGCTCTGGCGCAGAGGTTACAGCATGTATGAGATGTGGGAGACCACACAAGGGAGTATGTCTGGCAGGGACAAACACATGTTTCAGGTGCGGACAAGCGGGTCATTTGGCTCGAGATTGTCCTAGAGCAGCCTTTGCAGCACCGTCTCAGCAGACAACCTCCAGCAGTGTGGTGCAGCCAGTAGCTCCAGCCGCAACACAGGCCAGTGGCAGAGGCAGAGGGAGAGGGTCAGCTTCTTCATCAGCAGGATACAGAGGTGAAGGTCCATCAGCTCCGGCACGGATCTTCACTATGACTCAGCAGGAGGCCAGCACATCCAACACCGTGGTGGCAGGTAATCTCATCATTGGTTGTTCTGATGTGTATGCCTTAATGGACCCGGGTGCATCTCATTCTTTTGTTGCTCCGAGAGTCGTGGAGAGGGTAGGATTGATGGTCTCTGGGTTAGAGTGTCCCCTATGGGTCAGTGGACCCAAGTGTGACCCGTCAGTGGCAGAGGCAGTCTGCCAATGTAGTCCAGTTTTCATAGAGGGAAGATGCCTTTCAGCCGACCTCGTGGTTCTAGATTTGACAGATTTTGACGTCATTCTAGGGATGGATTGGTTATCGACCCATGGTGCTACCTTGGACTGTAGAGACAAGGTAGTCAGATTCAGAGATCAGGATGGGTCAGAGGTCATCTTCAGAGGAGACAAGAGGGGTACACCTAGAGGTCTGATCTCAGCTCTTCAGGCTCGTAGGTTGCTTAGGAGGGGATGTCAGGGGTTTCTAGCTCATGTGAGGGAGTTAGATAGTCATGTCAGAGAGCCCGCCTCAGTGCCTGTGGTGAGTGAGTTCTTAGATGTTTTCCCAGACGAGCTGCCAGGGTTACCACCTACTAGGGAGATAGAGTTCGAGATTGAGTTAATGCCTGGTACCAGACCGATCTCTATCCCTCCCTACAGGATGGCACCAGCTGAATTGAAAGAACTGAAGGAACAGTTGCAAGAGCTGGTAGATAAGGGTTTCATCCGACCGAGTACTTCACCTTGGGGTGCTCCGGTTTTGTTTGTGAGGAAGAAGGATGGATCCCTCAGACTTTGTATCGACTACAGACAGTTGAACAAGGTCACTACCAAGAACAAGTACCCTTTGCCGAGGATCGACGATCTATTCGACCAGCTAGCAGGAGCAGGTTGTTTCTCCAAAATAGATCTGAGATCAGGGTACCATCAGTTGAGGATAAGGAATGAAGATGTACCGAAGACAGCTTTCAGGACCAGGTATGGGCACTATGAGTTCCTTGTGATGCCGTTCGGGTTGACCAACGCCCCTGCAGCATTCATGGACCTCATGAACAGAGTATTCAGTCAGTATCTGGATCACTTCGTTATTGTCTTCATAGATGATATCCTAGTGTATTCCAGAAATGCAGAAGAGCATGCCCATTACCTGAGGACAGTTTTGCAGACCTTGAGAGAGCATGGCTTGTATGCCAAGTTCTCCAAGTGTGAGTTTTGGCTTAGGAGCATTTCATTCTTGGGGCACATTGTGTCAGAACAGGGTATTGAAGTAGACCCCAAGTGTAACAGCCCGGAAACCGGTACCCTCTTTGTAACGGCCCAAACTGCTCGGCACTAGGATCCAGATCGGCTTAAGGCCGCCTAGACCCGTAGTAAGCCTCTCCTGAACTCTGTGTACCTGTGACAATCCCATACATGATCCGACTGGACTATTCACTGATAAAACTTTACTTTAAAACCACCAGACTTAACCTTTAAAACACTCTCTGTAGGTCCAATCATATGAACCAAAATGCTCAGATATACAAATCTGAACTAGCCTTCAGGCTATCTATAATACACCAGTGATGCTTTACCAAGTAACCTCCATGCCCTATGCGCCCTGCAGCATAGAACCCACTCTGTAAGGGTCAGCATATCATAAGTTAACTTGGCTACCATAGAGTCACAGGAATCAAACCTGGTCTTCTCTAATGGCCTACTCTATGGATCACAGGAATCAAACCTGGTCTTTCCGATGCACTGATCTTGGGTCAAAGGAATTACTCCCTGTCTTCCCTCACAGTTATAATTCACTGGGTTTTCGCAACACAACATATATTAAGCCTGGTCTGACCCATTTCTCATCAAGAAACTATAAAACAGGATACATGCATACACTAGGGATAAAACATACTATAGACCAAAGGCAAAAGCACACTCTATCGCATTTATACATTCACTGACTAACTATTACATCACTTTTACATATATCTCTTTAAATACATCATGTCCACACTATACTATTACACATGCAATCCTTTAGCATAACTCTGTTGCTTCTGCCCTTCCCAGCTACTCGGAACCTGCAAAACTGGGATTAAGGGAAAGGGATGAGCTTCTAAAGCCCAGTGAGTAGAAACACTGAAAACAGTTCATTCATACGCACTATATATGAAAATGCATCACCAAACAAACATATCAATATATCTTGGATTAGACATGACCCCAAAACTCCCTCGACGGGCTATTGAAGTCGCCTTGGTCCAATCTCCACTAAGGTAGACATGACCCCAAAAATACCCTCTGTCAATACTGGCCCCCCCAAAGGAGCTACACAGGGCATACCAACATGTACTTGCCCAACTGACCTGACACAATGACAGGAGCCGAAGCTTAGGCTATTGGAGTCGCCTGGGTCCACCTAACCTCTGATCACATAATCATCAATAATATGCAATGCTTCATATTCGTGATTCTAATGCAACCACCCTAATACATATCATAGCATTCATGATGCATGAACTATGCTAAAGCATTATGTTTCTTTAATAAAAGATTAAGTTTAGTTCTACTCACCTCTGCTCCTCTAGCAGAAACCTGACTGACTCTGCACCTGCTAAACCTGACGACCTCCCTGAACTGTCGGGTCCGATCCTACATAAAAGGACTCGATTGAGGTGTCAAACATACGCTTATTAACTCTTAAACATCTTCCCAAAACCCCTCTAAAAGCTCATAGAACAATCACTGAAAACATGCAAAGGAAAAGCTAGGCAGGACACCTTCGGCGGCACCTTCGGCGGCCGAATGTGCAGGACAGATCCGAAAGTCCATTCTTTCGGAGGCAACCTTAGGCAGCCGAAACTACCTTCACAAGGGGTTCGGCGGCCGAATCCTCCCTTCGGCGGCCGAACCTGAGTTCATCCAGAACTCAGCTTCGTGCACAACCATCTCCTGCCAAGCACCAACACCACTCCAACATGCATACACAACTCCTCAACTTGCATATACGTTGGTATATGCTCCAAGGGGTCCAAAACTACCTATTAACCCCAACAAAACAGCAACTATAACACAAAATCATACTGACATCATTAAAGCATCAAAACTAAGCTTTCAAACCTAACCATGCAACTCTACCCTTAACCATTTGCAAAGCTGTTAAAACTCATTAAAACAAACTTAAAGACTTCCCTTACCTCTTGAAAACAGAAGAGGAACAGCCAACTCAGCAACTCCTCTTCAACTATTACCAAAACCTCACTTTTCTCTCTTTTTCTCCAAAACGTTCAAAACCTTTGCAAATGACCAAACCCTCTGCATGAGCTCATTAAAGCTTGCAGATGAGTCAAAAGGATACGTGGCCTAACCTCTGCTCATGATCTGGAGGTGAACACCTGGCCAAACCACGGACTGAGGCGTGTCCACAACGAACCAACCTCCTCAGCTTCGGCAGCCGAAACTGCATGCAAAACCATGCAACGTTCGGGGGCCGAACATACCCTTCGGGGGCCGAACATTGGGCACTTTCGGCGGCCGAACTTACATTCGGGGGCCGAACCTGGCCTATGTCTCCAAAGCCTTTTCTCTTTAAAACTCAATCCTATTCTAGTCAAAACACTTTAAAATACGTCAACACACTGTAGAAAATCTTTCTAATACCCTTCTAGAACCTCTGACATCCCTGAATTCCACCGGACGGTAGGAATTCCGATGTCGGATTTAGCCGGGTATTACAATCTTCCCCCCTTATAAAACATTCGTCCTCGAATGTTAAAACAAACAAACAAACAAGAACAAACACGATCTAAACTTCACAGCTTTCGCTGCGCTACTCTGATCCTTATTCCTCTTTTCTCTTTATCTTTTCCTAACTTGCAAAAGGGATACTCCAAATTCGGATTACACTCAAACCCTAATCAACTCTTATCAGAACAGCTAAAAGATCATCAATCCTAACTAGGCTAACTTGGCACTTGCTTACCAGCTTAAACTCACTGTTTTACTGTTCTATCAGATTAACACCTTACGGATTCATCTGTCGTTTCCCACACCAACAGGGTATAAACCAGGATGAAGTACTAAGTCAGATAAAACCTTTCACTACCAAGCCTCTTTTTCACTATTCTGATAACTCGTAGCTCTCTCTCTGCAGGTGCCATTCTGTAGAGGAAAGAAAGGAAACAATGGTTCTGCGTCCAGATACCATTCTCAGTCCAACCCTACCTCCCTGACAGATGGTAAACCTGACAGCCTATTTGGGAAATATCTAGAACTCACTAGAAAAGGCACTGAGGCTGATTCCCTGTCCTGACAAACTTGCTCACAAGAGCTAAAACAACCCGCTGATAACCTTTCCTCAGAAACGATGAGCCTGCAGGGCTGACCTCAACTTCTAGGCAGCTATACTCTGTCCCCCTAAAAGGACTACTCTGATCCATCTTCAACTATAAACTCTCCTACCTTGTCTCTGCGGACACAGGTAGTACCAGGAGTAATGCATCAATCCGCCCTAGAATGACATCACACAGTCAAATCTAGAACCATAAGGTCAGCTGGATCGCATCTACTCACCACTAACTCTGAACTGACCTAACTGACTCTGCATCAGATGGATCACACTCTCAGGTCCGTTGACCCAAGGAAAACACTCTAAGCCCAGAAGTCATCAAACCCAAACCTATCAACGGCTCACAACAACACGGAAAGCGAAACACTGGGGTTCCAAACAACTAACTTACACATCTGAGCACTTCTAAGTGAACGTATCTGACGTCACCGTGCTTAATGTGTTAGGCTATACTATGTCAGGATAAAGATCCAAGCTAAAGCAAATGGAACTTCCTTCGGGCATCTACGGAAAAAGCTAACCCTTTTTTCTCTGCCTCAACTACCATCCATTCCCAGACAACTCTAACCTTTTCTTTTTGACTTTACTCTTATCTTACTCTGACCTATTACTTGCTCTTCGCTTTCTGTCTCTTGTTCTGTTTCCTGCTTTCTCTTGTTTCAACGTTACTCTTTTTACTCTTTCGTAAGAAAACCATTCTCACTATACCTGGGTTTAGAAACACCTGAAACATTATGATCTCATCACAATTCTCTCTTTTTTAACTCTTTTCTGGACTTCTATCTCTTTAACTTTGTATTCTGAACATGAACATGTAACTCTATTACATTCTGTTACGTTCAATCCACAAAACAAGACAGATAGCAAAACTCTCAAAAAGAGCATACCTGGCAGCACTGGATCTAATGGGGCTATTCCCTGCTGCGCCTTTCTACCTGAAAAAGACCGCTGGGACCGAACCATCCAAGGCATCATACGACACTCACGAATCACATGCCCCTTCTGTCCACACCTATAACATCCTATTGTTCCTGCCAAACAAACTCCCTTATGCAATCTACCACACCTCAAACATTGTGGCTTGCCTATACCAGAACTTGGACCAGCACCGCTATTCCCTACCTCTCGCTTTGTTGACTCTTTTACGCCCCTAACCTTTTTCTTTGTAGCTTTCCCCCACTTTGCTCCTTTCCAGGTAGCTGTACTCCAGGTGGAGGGTTCATTCTCTCCTATCCTAGAATCCTTGGTCTGATCACCTGTTACAGACTCATCCATATTTACTTGTACACCTACCTCCTTTCTTTGCACATCTACTTCTATCTCTCTCTTGTTTTCTGATTCTAGCTGCATTCCTACTCTAGTATCAGCAAAGGATCCCTCAGATGGATCTGATTCCACAGGTTGACTAACACTCCTCATTTTAACACTCCGCTAGCTCTCCTGAGGAACAACACATAAGAACAAACATTAGCAAACATAGAGTTCATATGAAACACATGAACGTACAATATATACATGCTTACATACATAACATCAATACACATGTTTATATACATGGGCATTTCACACCAGCATGCAAAACAACTTAACATCGTAACCTAGTGGACATGAGTATACTTATTGTGCTTTGCCTGACTATGACTCTAAACCAACCTCTTTCCGATGTGGGATCTCTAATCCTTGAACAAACATGTTCACACACCGTACTTAGGAGGCCCTATGCTCTGATACCAACTGTAACAGCCCGGAAACCGGTACCCTCTTTGTAACGGCCCAAACTGCTCGGCACTAGGATCCAGATCGGCTTAAGGCCGCCTAGACCCGTAGTAAGCCTCTCCTGAACTCTGTGTACCTGTGACAATCCCATACATGATCCGACTGGACTATTCACTGATAAAACTTTACTTTAAAACCACCAGACTTAACCTTTAAAACACTCTCTGTAGGTCCAATCATATGAACCAAAATGCTCAGATATACAAATCTGAACTAGCCTTCAGGCTATCTATAATACACCAGTGATGCTTTACCAAGTAACCTCCATGCCCTATGCGCCCTGCAGCATAGAACCCACTCTGTAAGGGTCAGCATATCATAAGTTAACTTGGCTACCATAGAGTCACAGGAATCAAACCTGGTCTTCTCTAATGGCCTACTCTATGGATCACAGGAATCAAACCTGGTCTTTCCGATGCACTGATCTTGGGTCAAAGGAATTACTCCCTGTCTTCCCTCACAGTTATAATTCACTGGGTTTTCGCAACACAACATATATTAAGCCTGGTCTGACCCATTTCTCATCAAGAAACTATAAAACAGGATACATGCATACACTAGGGATAAAACATACTATAGACCAAAGGCAAAAGCACACTCTATCGCATTTATACATTCACTGACTAACTATTACATCACTTTTACATATATCTCTTTAAATACATCATGTCCACACTATACTATTACACATGCAATCCTTTAGCATAACTCTGTTGCTTCTGCCCTTCCCAGCTACTCGGAACCTGCAAAACTGGGATTAAGGGAAAGGGATGAGCTTCTAAAGCCCAGTGAGTAGAAACACTGAAAACAGTTCATTCATACGCACTATATATGAAAATGCATCACCAAACAAACATATCAATATATCTTGGATTAGACATGACCCCAAAACTCCCTCGACGGGCTATTGAAGTCGCCTTGGTCCAATCTCCACTAAGGTAGACATGACCCCAAAAATACCCTCTGTCAATACTGGCCCCCCCAAAGGAGCTACACAGGGCATACCAACATGTACTTGCCCAACTGACCTGACACAATGACAGGAGCCGAAGCTTAGGCTATTGGAGTCGCCTGGGTCCACCTAACCTCTGATCACATAATCATCAATAATATGCAATGCTTCATATTCGTGATTCTAATGCAACCACCCTAATACATATCATAGCATTCATGATGCATGAACTATGCTAAAGCATTATGTTTCTTTAATAAAAGATTAAGTTTAGTTCTACTCACCTCTGCTCCTCTAGCAGAAACCTGACTGACTCTGCACCTGCTAAACCTGACGACCTCCCTGAACTGTCGGGTCCGATCCTACATAAAAGGACTCGATTGAGGTGTCAAACATACGCTTATTAACTCTTAAACATCTTCCCAAAACCCCTCTAAAAGCTCATAGAACAATCACTGAAAACATGCAAAGGAAAAGCTAGGCAGGACACCTTCGGCGGCACCTTCGGCGGCCGAATGTGCAGGACAGATCCGAAAGTCCATTCTTTCGGAGGCAACCTTAGGCAGCCGAAACTACCTTCACAAGGGGTTCGGCGGCCGAATCCTCCCTTCGGCGGCCGAACCTGAGTTCATCCAGAACTCAGCTTCGTGCACAACCATCTCCTGCCAAGCACCAACACCACTCCAACATGCATACACAACTCCTCAACTTGCATATACGTTGGTATATGCTCCAAGGGGTCCAAAACTACCTATTAACCCCAACAAAACAGCAACTATAACACAAAATCATACTGACATCATTAAAGCATCAAAACTAAGCTTTCAAACCTAACCATGCAACTCTACCCTTAACCATTTGCAAAGCTGTTAAAACTCATTAAAACAAACTTAAAGACTTCCCTTACCTCTTGAAAACAGAAGAGGAACAGCCAACTCAGCAACTCCTCTTCAACTATTACCAAAACCTCACTTTTCTCTCTTTTTCTCCAAAACGTTCAAAACCTTTGCAAATGACCAAACCCTCTGCATGAGCTCATTAAAGCTTGCAGATGAGTCAAAAGGATACGTGGCCTAACCTCTGCTCATGATCTGGAGGTGAACACCTGGCCAAACCACGGACTGAGGCGTGTCCACAACGAACCAACCTCCTCAGCTTCGGCAGCCGAAACTGCATGCAAAACCATGCAACGTTCGGGGGCCGAACATACCCTTCGGGGGCCGAACATTGGGCACTTTCGGCGGCCGAACTTACATTCGGGGGCCGAACCTGGCCTATGTCTCCAAAGCCTTTTCTCTTTAAAACTCAATCCTATTCTAGTCAAAACACTTTAAAATACGTCAACACACTGTAGAAAATCTTTCTAATACCCTTCTAGAACCTCTGACATCCCTGAATTCCACCGGACGGTAGGAATTCCGATGTCGGATTTAGCCGGGTATTACACCAAGAAGGTAGAGGCTGTAGCTAACTGGCCTAGACCCACCACAGTGACCGAGATCAAGAGTTTTCTGGGTTTAGCAGGTTACTACAGGAGGTTCGTTCAGGACTTCTCAAAGGTTGCTGCTCCTATGACCAAATTGACAAAGAAGAATCAGAAGTTCATATGGACCGATCAGTGTGAGGAAAGCTTTGAGGAGCTTAAGAGGAGGTTGACTTCAGCACCGGTGTTAGCTCTGCCAAGAAGTGATGATGACTTCTCAGTATATTGTGATGCGTCCCGTGTGGGACTGGGTTGTGTGCTAATGCAGAATGAGAGGGTGATCGCTTATGCTTCTAGGCAGCTGAAGAAGCATGAGCTGAATTACCCCACACATGACCTAGAGATGGCAGCAGTGATCTTTGCACTCAAGATGTGGAGGCATTACCTTTATGGGGTAAAGTGTGAGATCTTCACAGATCATAAGAGCCTGCAATACATCCTGAGTCAGAGAGAACTGAACATGAGGCAGAGGAGATGGGTAGAGCTGTTGAGTGACTATGATTGCAAGATTCAGTACCATCCGGGTAAGGCGAATGTTGTGGCAGACGCCCTAAGCCGGAAATCACTCGGCAGTCTATCCCACATTTCAGCAGAGAGGAGGCCGGTGGTGAAGGAGTTCCACAGACTTATGAATGAGGGATTACAGTTGGAGTTGTCTGGCACAGGTGCCTTAGTGGCTCAGATGAGAGTGACACCCGTGTTTCTGGAGCAGGTAGCTCAGAAACAGCATGAGGACCCAGAGTTGGTCAGGATAGCCAGAACGGTTCAGTCAGGCCAGAGTAATGAGTTCAAGTTTGATGATAAGGGGATCCTCCGCTACGGGAACAGATTATGTGTGCCAGATGACATTGGTCTGAAGGGAGATATTATGGGGGAAGCCCATAATACCAGGTATAGTGTTCACCCTGGAGCCACCAAGATGTATCAGGATCTGAAGAGAGTGTATTGGTGGCCAGCTATGAAGAAGGACGTGGCACGGTTCGTGTCAGCCTGCGATGTGTGTCAGAGGGTGAAACTAGAGCATCAGAAGCCGGCTGGAATGTTGAATCCACTACCGATTCCAGAGTGGAAATGGGAGAATATAGCTATGGACTTCGTAGTGGGGTTACCGGCGACGTCCAACAGATTGGACTCCATATGGGTGATTGTGGACAGACTCACCAAATCTGCTCACTTGATCCCTGTCAGGAGTGGTTACTCTGTGGACAAGTTGGCGCAGGTGTACGTAGATGAGATTGTCAGACTGCATGGGGTCCCGGTATCTATAGTGTCAGATAGAGGGCCCCAGTTCACCTCCAGGTTTTGGCGGAGTCTGCAGAACGCTATGGGTACCAGATTAGACTTCAGTACTGCCTTCCACCCACAGACGGACGGACAGTCAGAGAGGACCATCCAGACAATAGAGGATATGCTCAGAATGTGTGTGCTAGATTTTGGCGGTTCTTGGAGGCAGCATCTACCTCTGGTGGAGTTTGCCTACAATAACAGCTATCATGCTAGCATAGGGATGGCTCCATATGAAGCTTTGTATGGGAGGAAGTGCAGATCACCTATCTGCTGGGAGGAAGTAGGAGAGAGGACTCTTGCGGGTCCGGAATTAGTAGAGCTTACCAGCAGGGTGGTACCCATAATCAGAGAGAGGATCAAGACTGCTGCTAGTCGGCAGAAGAGTTATGCAGATATCCGCAGAAGACAGCTAGAGTTCCAGGAGGGGGATTTGGTTTTGCTCAAGGTGTCTCCTATGAAAGGAGTGGTTCGGTTCGGGAAGAAGGGTAAGTTAGCTCCACGGTACATCGGTCCTTTCGAGGTGCTTCAGAGGGTCGGTAATGTGTCGTACAAGCTAGACTTGCCTGCTTCGATGGAGAGAATCCATCCGATTTTCCATGTTTCTCTGTTACGGAAGTACGTGTCAGATCCGAGCAAGGTTCTTAGTGAGCCTGATGTAGAGATTCAAGAGGATCTCACCTATGTAGAACAGCCAGTGCGGATCCTAGACACTCAGATCAGAAAGCTGAGGAACAAGGAAATCCCGATGGTGAAAGTCCTTTGGAACCACCACAATATTGAAGAATGCACCTGGGAGACATGGGAGTCCATGCTCCAGCAATACCCCCATCTGTTTTGAGGTGAGTGTTAGTTGTTCTATGTGTTGCATGTATGATATATTGTGTGCCATGTTGTATGTTATGATTGATGTCATGCTTTGTGTGTTAGTTGAGGAACATTCGGGGACGAATGTTCTTAAGGGGGGGAGAATGTAATACCCGGCTAGACTCCGGTATCGGAATCCCTACCGTCCGGTGGGACCTCGGGTGTCGGAAACCTCTAGAAGGGTAAAACTATGATTTTATGAAATGTTTTCATGTATTTCATGTTTTTAAGTAAGAAATTAAATGAGTTTTTACATGAAAAATCCTTGGAGGAAAACCCAGGTTCGGCCGCCGAACTCCAAAGATCGGCCGCCGAACATGCATGCTTTCGGAGGGACTTTAGGCGCCCGAAAGTTTTGAGTGAGGGAAATGCAGGTTCGGCCGCCGAACTCCAAGTTCGGCCGCCGAACCTTGCATGCATGCGGAGGCATTTTCGGCCCCCGAACGTGGCCTGGCCAGCCACCTATAAAAGGGGCACTTAGCCGAAATGGGAGAGTTTTCTCCCATTTTCAGCCACAGCAAGCTTCCGACCTCCCTCTCCCAAATCTTGTGTTTTTCCTTCAATCCCCACCATTTTCTTTGAGTTTTAAGGTTCCACAAAAGTTTTTGAGTGTTTTTAAGCAAGTTTGGAGCTTGGAAGTCTTGGAACTAAATCCCTCCATTTTCCGAGCTAAGGTCGTTCTTCCTCTCGATCTTCAAGAGGTAAGCTTCGATCTATGCTTCTTTTATGTTTTATGAAAGTTTTATGCAAGTTGATGGGGTAGAATGCATGTTTAGGCTTGTTGTTAGGTTTATGGGTTATTTTGATGATTTGAACAATGTATGTTGGAAATGTGTTGTTTGAAGTGTTGTAGTTGGGGTATATTATAGTTTGAGACCCCTAGGTGTGATGTATGATGTGTATGCATGTGTAGAAACAAGTTTATGCATGTTTTGAGGCGTTTTGGAGGCTGTGGACACAAGGGAGCCAAGTTTCTGCCCTTCGGCAGAAACTCAGGTTCGGCCGCCGAAGTGACCTTCGGCCGCCGAACCCCCTTGTGGAGGCAGTTTCGGCTGCCGAAGCCTGCCCCCGAAACTCAAGTTTCGTCTCTGTCTGGGAGGTTCGGCCGCCGAAAGTGCCGCCGAACCTGCATGACTTTCGGCTGCAGAGGGACTTTCGGCCGCCGAACCTGCCGCCGAAAGTGCCCTGTTCAGCCGTTTCTTGCATGATTTCATGTGATGTTTTCAGGATGTTTTAGGGGGTTTTTGGGGAGTATTTTAGAGTCATGTTCATGTATGTTTGGTGCCTCATTTGAGTCCACCTGTGTAGGTTCGGACCCGAGGAACCGAGACCCCCGGTTGTGAAATAGTCGTTCTGAGTTCGTTGTTAAAGCTTCAGTTACCAGGTGAGTGGAACAACCCCTTAAGCTTTAAAGTAAATGAATAAATGAATGAATCATAAAGCATTGCCCATGCATCATTATGCCATGAGATATATTAGGTTGTTTACATTAGAATTCACGAATATGTTGCATTGCATACTTTGTTGTTGATGTGGATGAATGTTGAATGATCCATTAGCCCTTGTATGTCATGATAGCCTATGTGAGTCCAGGTGTGCCTGCTACGGCTCCACGCCCCTGGCACTATGACAGATTATGGAAGTCCGGGTGTGCCTGCTACGGCTCTACGCCCCCGGCATGTATAAGTAAGAAAGATAGGGGCTAAATGGTGACAAGTTCATCCTTGTTGTGAAATGTTTGTGTTATGGCGCATACATGAAAGCATGAACAAGAAAAAGAAAGAAAAAGTTAAATGAATAATAATATACCTAAAAATGGAGGAATTAAAACAAATGTTTTTAGTTTCTGCTCACTGGGCTCTAGTAGCTCACCCCACTCCCTTTATCCCCAGAGTTGCAGGCACAGGATAGATCAAGAAGTCGGCTAGAGTGAAGTCAAGTCATGTATGTTGTAATAGATAGTAGTGGACATGAACATGATGTAATGAGTATTTATGACCATGTAATGTAATGAATGATTTGATGAGGTATTGAGGATTATAGTAGTGCTTGACCTAGAGGTGTGTGAATCCCCATTATGTACAGAGTGTTTAATGAGTAATGATGTTATGACTATGATTATCCAAGCTGATATGTATGATGATGATACCCCATTGGAGTATTTGATGAGGACTCCAGTGTGGGGTTTATGTATGATTTTGTGCATGCACAGGTTTTGCTTGGATAAGAGAAAAGAAAATTTTTACAGATCATGTATATGTTGTTATGTATGGGATTCCACAGGTTTACAGGAGGTATGTAGGCTTGCTACGGGTCCCGGCGGCCTTAAGCCGATCTGGATCCTAGCGCCGGTAACGGGTCGGATTTCCGGGTCGTTACAACCAAGGAGTAGATATTTCATTATTAAGGAACTTTAAGGCATAATCAGTTGCATTAATATTTTACCTTTACTTCTACAGAATTAAAGGTAATATATATATATATATAAGAGTTTTCCTCATTATTATTAATAATTATGAGTTTGATCTTTTCTGGGTTTATTTAGATATGATTGAAAAGCTATTAAAGAAGTGGAGTAGCTTGGCCAAACAAACAAACATAAAAAGATGGACTCCACTCCACTATGCTGTATTTGTTGGTAATACTTGAGTTGCTCGAAAGTTATTAAATAAGGACAGATGTGCTTATATCGCCGACAAAGATTAGAAGAGGACACCACTTCATATTGCAGCCTGTCGAGGCTTCAAAGATGAAGTGGAAGCTATCATTTCAAAATGTCCAAATTGCAGTGAACTTACTGACATTAGAGGTTGGAATGCTCTTCATTATGCAGTGATTAGTAGAAGTGATGAAGTACTACTAGCTATTCTTCAAATTCATCATTGGTTTACCTTTTAAATAAAAAAGATAGTAATGAAAATACGCTTGTCCATCTATATTATATTTATCATCCTCATTTGCCTTCCATCTTTCGAGATGCAAAAGCTCCCGACTTGCCATTTTTGAAGTTGTGGAAGGAACTCTACTATCAAACTCCAAGATACTCATCCTCAAAGAAGGTTAACTTAGCAAACTAACTTCCATATCTATATCTATATTTATATCTATCTATCTATCTATCTATCTATATATATATCTATATCTATATCTATCTATCTATCTATCTATCTATCTATCTATCTATCTATCTATATATATATATATATATATATAGGGAGCCTCTCCTCTTGTGAAGGCACACATTTGATAACCCTTCTCTCTCTCTCTATTTTCCTCACACTTATTTTCTTTGTAAATTCTCTCTCTATTTCCAGAATTTTGTATTAGTTCTTAATTTTTAAATATAGTAAGTTTCTTATTTCTTATATTATATTGTTATTTATGAATGGAATGTAATTCCCTTTGGATTAAAAAATGCACCATCAGACCTATAATCCAGACTATAGTAAAACTTAGGTTTTCAACATCAGATATTCCAGATAGACACCTTAAAATGAAAGGAGTAGATTATAGTTCCTCAATCCCTCAAGCAGTATATAATTCGGTAGAAAATTGGTTTCCAAGTTTCTTCTACGGCACAACAATTTCCTGATTGAAGAGGTCTGGTTTTCCAGTCGATATACCAAGAAAGTATAATATTACTAGTCTTTATAACAAGCAAACAATTTTCTGATGTGGAAGATCAGCCTAGGCTGCAACTTTCTTCTGTTTTTATTACATAATCTGTTTTAAATACATTAAACTTTGGAATTTTATAAATTTGTTCTTTATCTACTTTAGGAATTTTCCACTCATCTATTGCTTTTACAAAATCTTCCAATATTAATTCATTTTTATTTATTACTCTTTTAATTTCTGCTATTGCCCTATCTGAGGTAAAAGACTGAGTTTTATATGCATTAGCTGCCATGATCATTTGTTGTAATAGACTTAAAATATTATATTCAGACAATCCATCAATATTATATTCATAGACTGTCGAAGCATTATATTTAAACTGAAGACAAAAACAGTAAAAGACATGGCAGAAAAACTATTCATCCACAGTAAAAAGAAGCAGACAGATCACTATTCATGAACAGTGCCAGTCGCGTGAATCAACAGTAAAGCTCTTGTGACTCTACAGTAAAGATTAAGAATTTCTCTATAAAAGGGAGAACTCAATAATAAAATCCAGAACAGAAGATTTAAAAAATAATGTACATTTAACTAGGATTAAAAATCAATTAAGAAATGAGATTATAAAAACTAGAATAGAGAAATTAAAAAATTACATGGAAGAAGAATACATTTAAGAACGTTTTGTATGATCATAAAAAAGAATGGTTTAGCGTTAAGTAAATCTAAAATGAATCTGTTTCAGACTAAAATTAGATTTTTAGGCCACTATATAGAGCAAGGTATAATTCAACCTAAACTGAGATGTAATATTTGGTTTTTCCATTATTCTTAGATCTGATGCTTTACTTACTATTTCTCTATATGATATAGGATTTATTTCAAATTGTTTTATATCCTTTGAATCTGGCTGACTTTGCTAAGTTTCAGACTCTGATTCTTCCTCTAATGCATTTAAACTTACAAAATTTAGATGTATGTCATTTCTGTCCACAATTATAACATGTTAGATCTTTAAATGATTTTTTATTCTGGATCTTATTTTCTGAAGTTTTCTTTCTATATTTTTTATAAGGTTTATAATTTTTCTTTTTATAATATTCTTTTACTTCAACCTTTACCATTTTGATTTCCTTTTGTAATCCCTCTATAAATACAATATTGTTTCTTTAGGTTTCTTATTTTTGCTTAATATTCTGGTTAAATCATAAGTTTGTTTTTCTATTTTAGGAATCGTATTTTTAATAGAAAGTCCTCTAGTAAAACAGCCTCAAAGAAGAAGACTACCAAGAGAAAAATTAAAAAACAATCAAGCTCTGACTCGGAGTCGACAACATCATCCTCCAGTAAAAATCAGAATTTGTGTATAAACTTTTTTATTCCTTGGGTATACCAATGGTTTTTTGATTTTCAGTATATGGCGGGAACTTCTATTCCAGCCATAGTAAAGAAACATAAGATTAAATGGTGGGGACCGTTCAAGAATACCACCTCAGAAATGGTTGTCAAAGAATGGATAATTAAAAGGGCACAATTTCCAGCTATATTCTCTGAAATTCTGATGGTGCATTTTTTAATCCAAAGGGCATTACATTCCATTCACATTGTCCAAAGGGAACCGTAAATGCCGTTTTATATCTATCATTAGGGTGAATTTGAATTTGCCAATATCCTGATTTCATATCAAATTTACTGAAAATATTTACATTATATAATCTATTTAAAAGAACTTTTTTATTAGGTATAGGATACCTAATCCATTTTAATATTGTATTTAATGGTTTATAATTTATAACTAACCTTGGTGTACCTCTTTCTATCTCTGCACTTTTATTAACATAAAAAACTGTACATGACCAAGGACTTCTTGACTTACTTATTAATTTTTTGTCTTCTAATTCCTTAATTTCTTTTTTACAATGCTCTAATATTTCAGATGCCATTTGAATTAGTCTGACTTTAGTTGAGATTGATTTTTCATTAAATCCTTCTTCATATGGCAAATCTACTATATGTTGTTTTCTAGTCCAAAAAGCATCAGGATGATCTGCACATAATTCTTCTTCCATGTAATTTTTTAATTTCTCTATTCTAGTTTTTATAATCTCATTTCTTAATTGATTTTTAATCCTAGTTAAATGGGATTTCTTTTACTAAGGTTTTTATATGCTTTATAATACTTGTATGTTCTTCAGTCCATGGTTTTGCATTTTTCTTTAACCTATCATGGAGAGGTTTTATCATCCTATTTAGGTTTGGATAAAAGTCTATAACATAATTTCATCTGAAAATTTATCTCCAAAGACCATGGTTCTTTCAATAGGTTGAATTATACCTTGTAGTGGCCTAAAAATCTAATTTTAGTCTGAAACAGATTCATTTTAGATTTACTTAACGCTAAACCATTCTTTTTTATGATCATACAAAACGTTCTTAAATGTTTAAAATGTTCATCAATACTTTGACTAAAAATTAACATATCATCTATATAAACAATGTCTTTACTGTCTACCGTTTGAGACAGACTAGTCGTACCATGAACGGGTACGGTCACTTTAGTTTTAGAGGCCATACCTGAGTCTCCTGATTGCTGCATGTCAGAAAATTCAGAATCAGATATATTCTCTTACTGTTATTGGATTTATACTTTTTGTCTTTTTTAATTCAAACCATTCAAAGAATTTTATTTTTCCTATTTTACTGATGTATTCAAAATATTCTTCTTTTAATAGCTAAAGAAAATGATACAGAAAAAAAAAAGTCATAGAGCAGAATAATTTTAGTAATGCAAGTCTAATATGTATAGATTCTCAGTTAAAGAAAATAGAAAAAATTCTAAAAGAAAAAGAAGTAGAGGTAGAAGAGAAAAAAGAAATAAAACCACATATATTTAAACCATATCAGATATCTAGTTCAAGTCAAAAAGAATTAAAAGCTAATAAAAATGAATTTTTGCAAAGTCTAAAAGACCAGTTAAGTAAAGTACCAGTTCTCAGGATAATATTTTTTAATAACAACTCATGGGTTTACATCATTGTAACCATTTTCAACAACAATTTCAAAATCAGATATATTTTTTATAATCCATTTATGAAAACTTGTGTTATACCCATGAGTAGATTAGAAATTTTAAGTATTGTAATTTGTATAAATAAATTTCAGTCTGATTTATTGAATCAAAAGTTTTTAGTGAGAATTGATTGTAAGTCTGCTAAAGATATTTTAAAGAAACATATTAAAACCTTTGCCTCTAAACAAATTTTTGCTAGAATCAGAATTTGAAACTGAGCAAAGTCAGCTAGATTCAGAGGATATAAAACAATTTGAAATAAATCCTATATCACATAGAGAAATAGTAAGTCGAGCACCAGATCTAGGAATAATGGAAAAACCAAATATTACATCTCAGTTTATATATATATATATATATATATATATATATATATATATATATATATATATATATATATATATATGGGAAAGTATAAAAAATACATGTGATTTTATAGGATTTTCATTTCATTGTCTGTAGTTTAATTTGTGTCAAACAGTGCTAATTTATAGACATTGCTAGGCAATGCTGAAATGGAAATATCACGAGATACTATGTTGAGATAAATTAAAATGGATACTCTAAAGTGAAAATGAATAAAATTATATGATACTTTTATATACTTTCCCTATATATAATTATGTTTAAAGAGTAACTATATATTATTCTAAATGTCACAGGATAAACTTTTGAAATGGATGAAAGATCTTGGCAATGGACCACTGGGAGAATTTGAAAATAAATATGAAGAAAGAGAAAATAGAAAACTAGAAATGATAGATGAATTTAAAAAAGCGAAAGACTTTCATTTAGTGGTTGCAACGCTTATATCAACGGTAACTTTTATTGTAACATTCACCTTACCTGGGGTTACATAAGTGAAGAAAGCGACATAAAGAAGGGGACTCCGATATTAAATGAAAATACAGCTTTTAAATCATTCATGATAGCAAATACTATAGCCATGGTGTTATCAACTTATTCGATATTTATCCACTTTATGTTGTGATCATTGGATATCAGAAGAGATACTATTGGTTAATAAGCTGTGCCTTCAGTTTCCTGTTCTATGCAATGATAGCAATGGTGATTACGTTTGTGACAGGCACTTATGCTATTCTAACACCTTCCCCAGGGATTAGCATTTGTGTTATGGGATTGAGCTTCTTCCTTTTTTTCTTTTATTCAATCATCAAGGTAACCTGTAATTACCTGATTAAATTTGTCTTTGGACATGATGATGACAATGAGATTGAACAAATGAAAGCCTTGTAAGTAGTTTAATATATATATATATATATATAAAACTTTAATTTCATTATTTTTTTATATATTTTGACTTTGTTTTCACCATGTAGTTTTTGGCTGACTGGTGGAATCTTCGCTCCCTTGGCTCTGTTGTTTGCTGTCCTTTATTTGAAGCTTCCTCATTTGATTTCCAAGGTTACAAAGCTGCTGAAGAAGTTGATCAACTGATTCATCAGTTGTTGGTGGATCCCTACTAAAGAGATAATTAATGCTTCCGATGGCTGCATGGGATGTAATGCATGCGTCCTTTTATGAACGTGTTTAATTTAATTTTTGAATTTTTTTTCTTAAAAATGTTTAGAAAGAAAATGGATTAAAAGGTTATTTCTTGCAATAAAAGCATATACCAGGTAGTTTTTCAATTCTTCAAAGGATTTTAAATTCTTCAAAGGATTTCTGACATTCCTCTATCCAATCAAAATTAGGTGACTTTCTCAATTTCTTTAAGAAAGACAAGCATTTCTCTATCGATCTTGACATGAACCTCTTAAGGGCTATGACCCTCCCTGTTAATATCCGAATGTCTCTGAGGCAGGTCGGTTGCGGCATATCCAGAATAGCTCGAAGCTTCTCAAAGTTTGTCTATATACCTCAGGCGCTAACTATATAACCTAGAAATTTTTCTCCCCTTATAAAGATCAGTAGAGAAATTCTTCAAATCTTAAAAAATTTGGAGGGATTGAGCTTCATTTAATACTTATCAAGAACTGCAAAAATTTCCTTCAGATCTTCTATGTGTTCTTCGAACGACTTGCTTTTTATTATTATATCATCTATATACACTTCTACATTCCGACCTATTTGTTCTTTAAAGATTTTATTTATAGGCTTTGATAAGTTACTCCAGCATTCTTTAACCCAAACAGCATAGCCCTGTAACAGTATGTGCCATCTTCAGCTATGAATAAGATTTTTTCCTTATCAGCCTTTTCTATCAAAATTTGATGATAACCTGGCATAGCATGTAGAGAAGACAAATTGTAATACCCGGCTAGATCCCAGCATCGGAATCCCGACTTTTCGGCGGAATCTCCGTTGGAATATGGAATTTTGATGATACCAGAGTCTTCTAGGGGGTTAAAATGTATTTCTAACATGTTTTCACATGATTTTATGGTTTTAAATGGAAAAGAATTTGAGTTTTGAAAAGAATAGGCCAAAGAGGCATTTGCCAGGTTCGGCCGCCGAAAGTCAGGTTCGGCCGCCGAAAGTCAAGTTCGGCCGCCGAACATAAGGCTGTTTTGGGAGTGCGTTAGGCTTCCGAAAGTGTGAGGGCAAAAGCCAGGTTTGGCCACCGATCGGTCGCCGAACATGCATGAGTTTAGGAGGCACGTTAGGCTGCCGAAGGAGGTTTAGCCGGCCACCTATAAATGGCCCTCAGACCGAAAATGGGCGAGTTTTCTCCCCATTCTCGAGCTCAGGTGTGTTCATGTCCTCCTTTAGTCGTTTTCATACTTTTTCTTCAAAACCTTCACGTTTTTATAAGTTACATGGTTGTTTTGAAGAGTTTTAAAGCTTGGATCAAGGTTTTGAGAGCTTGGAGACTTTTGGAGCTTGGGTTCTCCATATCTCTAGCTTTGGATCGCACCAACCCTCAATCTTCAAGAGGTAAGTGTAGATCCTTGCTTTCCTTGTGTTTTAATGAAGTTTTATGAAGTTTTAATGCTTGAGTATGGGTAGATATGCATGTTAGGGTTTATGTGGGTTTTGTGCCCAATGTATGTTATGTGATGTTTGTATTGAGGAGTTTAAGCTAGTTTATGCCCCTTTATGCTTGTGGGAGTGTGTATGCATGTTTGGGAGAGAGTATGTGAGGTTGGAGGCATGTTTTGGTTTTTTTTTTAGGGTTGGGAGGCTTGTATGCACAAGAGGCTGAGTTCTGGATGAACTCAGGTTCGGCCGCCGAAGGTAGTTTCGGCCGCTGAACCTGCCTATGGATGCATGGTTTGGCCGCCTAACCTTGCCCTCGAAAGTTGAGTTTCGGATCTGGAGCAGACTTTCGGCCGCCGAAGGTGTAGCCGAAAGTGCCTGACTTTCGGATCTGGAGAGAGGGTTCGGCCCTGTCCAGCCCTTTTATGGGTGTTTCCTATGCATGTTTTGAGGATATTTTAGGGGGTTTTTGGGGAGTTGTTTATGAGTTGTTAGAGTGTGTTTGGCACCTCATTCGAGTCCACCTATGTAGGATCGGACCCAAGGGACCGAGGAGGCCATCCGTGCTAACTGTTATAGAGTCAGTCCAGCGTCTGTCAGAGGTGAGTAGAACTAACTAATCAAATGTTTTAAGCATGTTTCACGCATCATGAATGCCATGTATATGAAATAGGTTGCTTGCATTAGAAATCACGAATATGCCGCATTGCATAATTTGTTGTTGATGTGGATGGACCAAGGCAACTTCAATAGCCCATAGATCTATCATTATTGAAAGTCCTGTGTGAGCTCCTTTGGGGGCCGGGCACCATTATATGTAATGAAAGTCCTGTGTGAGCTCCTTCGGGGGCCGGGCACCGACAGAGGGAGTTTTGAGGTCATGTCCAATCCGTGATGTGAAATGTTTGTGCTGTGACGCAGTCCATGATAGCATGCTTTACTATATTGCTTATTGTTTCTACTCACTGGGCTTTTTAGCTCGCCCCTCTCCCCTAACCCCAGGATTGCAGGTCAGAGGTAGTCCAGGAAGACGTCAAGGGTAATGTCATGCTTATGTAATAGACTAGTGTTTTAGAGTGGACATGTATGGTAAATTGATATAATATAATGTAAGATAATGAAATGTAATGTAATGCAACGTAAAGTAGAGTTATGTTTATGTATTAGTATTGTGCTTGACCCTAAAGCTTGGTTAGTCCCTTTTTAGTACATGATGTATGTAATGTATTAGTGTTGAGTTGTGGATGAACTAAACTTGTGGCATGTGTTGTTTACCACGCTAGAGTATTTGATGAGGACTCTAGTGGAGGTTTTATGCTTTTGGTTTGGATGCATGCACAGGTTAGGTTTTGGGTTCATCGGATGTGACTCCGGCTTGATGTATGTTAGAGTTTTGATGAGAGCTCTAGTAGGGGGTTCTTTATGTTTTCAGATATGTTGCATACAGGTCAAGCTCGGTATATGCATCATATGTTAAAGTTCTTATGTTATTGTTTTGATCATGTATGGGATTTGACCAGGTGATAGGAGGTATGTTTGGCTTGCTACGGGTCCCGGCGGCCTTAAGCCGATCTGGATCCTAGCGCCGGTAGCGGTCCGATTTTCGGGTCGTTACACAAATACTCAAAACTGATCGCAGTATCGACCAATTTATTTATATTAGGGAGGGAATAACAATATTTTGGACAGGATTGATTAAGATCTATAAAGTCTATACACATCCGGTATTTACCATTAGACTTACAATGATTGGGTTGACTAACCATTTTGGATATGCCACTTCCCTTATACACTTAGACTTTACTAGCTTTTCTACTTCTGACCTTGTTGCTTCTCTCTTTTCTGCTCTGAACATGATCCCTCGCTAATTGATGAACTTCACAAAGAATGTAATCAATCAAGAATTTCTAAAGAGGAACATTAATGTTAGAAAAATTTGACGCATGGTAGACCTAGATGTTTCTTCATGCAAGAAACAATGTCGTTCCACTAGAAACATATGTTGGCTAGTCTCACATTCTTCTTCTTCCTTCTCCTCTTCCTCCTCCAATGCTGAATCAAGATAAGGCGTGAAGGTGGCTATGACTCTGATGGAGACCATGTTGCTTGAGAAGGAAGCATCATCGTTCAGTTCAACAATGGTGCCGACAACTAGAATTACATTGCAATAGATTTCATAATCTCCTAGGGACACCTCCATGGATAAACTTGTTAGAGCAAGGTATCAATACTTCTTGTACAGGAAAAATCAAAGAGATCAAAGGTCAAGAATTTTAAGTTGCCAGTCCTAATTTAAATAGAAAATTAATTCCAAGAGGACAAATCACGAGGCTTTATAACAACATTATTTAATGGCTAATGCTGGTTTAATTATTTTGAGTAATTAAAGTTTATCTACCTAGACAAATCTCGAGTCTTTATAACAACCTTAGTTGATAGCTAATGCTGGTTTAATTAAAATTTTAATTAACTAACATTTACCTACCTTTGATTTTTATTCAACCAAGCAAAACAAATTAATCTTTTCCTATAACTACACTATTTACTTATTTTCTTTTCTTTAAATAATCTAGTACTTAAATTTATTTACTATTATGTTTGTAAGATTACATGACTTAACACAATTGTTATAGAAGTGAAACTGTTTGCTGCAAATTGACACCTGCAACCTATTAAATAATTATTGCTAACATTCTCTTTTTCTACTTGACTGACTTTGCATTAAGATATACATTTAGCTTGTGAGACATGATTTGAGAGTCAATGCTTGGAATTTCTGTCGGTTTCCAAGCGAAATTGTTTGCATGTCTCCTGACAAAGGTTTTGACTGCTTCCTTCTTGACATCCAGGTCTGCACTCATGCTTAATATTTTTTCATGGTGCTTCTTGTTCATAATGAAGCTTTCAAGTTCCTCAACTAGTTGGGTTCTATGTTCTTTCTCTTTATCCCTTACCTTTATGACCTCTCAGCGTACCTCCTTTTTTTTTTCTTCGGCTGTTGTTGCTAAATACACAGCTCATGATTCATCTTGCATTTCCCTAATTGTGGTTATCCCTCCTTCAATTGGAAATTTCATACATAAATACTGGATATTGATGGCCATTTCAAAGTCGTACAAGACTGGTCGGCCAAGGATAACATTGTATACTAGTGGTAGCTTGACCACCAAAATTAAGCATATTGAGTCCGAGCTGTGAAAGGTGTCCTGAGAGTTAACAACAATTTGATTTTCCCTTCTACTTGCATTGGCATTCCTCCTATCTCTTTTATAGGAGCTTGGTCTCTTACCAAATTTTCTTCATGTATCGTCATGGCTTGGAATACTCGGTAGAGGAGGAGGTTTACCTTGTTCTCATCGTCCACAAAGATTTTTTGCACTTTGAAGTTGTAGATTATGGCCTCCACTACTAGTGCATCATCATAGGACATTTCTAACCTTTCCTCATCAGCCATTTAGAAGCTGACCATGCTCGGAATGTGCTCAGCTACTTGAATGACTTCTACCTCTTTCTGTTTGTTATCCCATCTTCTCTTATGGTTTACTTATTGAATAATTTTTGCTAACATTCTCTTATTCTGTTTGACCGACTTTGCATTAAGATACACGTTTAGTTTGTGGGACATGATTAGAGTCAATGCCTGCCATTTCTATCGATTTCCAGGCCAAACTGTTTGCATGTCTCTTGGCAAGGATTTTGATTGCTTCCTTCTAATCGACATCCAGGTCTGCATTCATGCTGAATGTTTTTCAGGGTGCTCCTTGTTTATAGTGAAGCTTTCAATCCCTCAGCTAGCTGGGTTCTTGTTCTTTCTCTTCATCCCTTATCTCTATGACCTCTCGCGTACCTCTTCTTTTTCTTCTCTGACCACTGTTGCCAAATACATAGTTCATGATTCATTTTGTATTCCCCTAACTGTGGCTATCCCTCCTTCAGTTGAAAATTTCATACACAAATATCGGATACTGGTGGCCACTTCAAAGTCTATCCGGGTGGCCACTTCAAAGTTGTACAAGACTGATCGGCCAAGGATGGCATTGTATATTAGTGGTAGCTTGACCACCAAAAACTGGGTGTATTGAGTTCGAGCTATAAGAGGTGTCCTTAACAACAGTTTGATTTTCCCTTCTACTTGCACTAGCATTCCTCCTATCCCTTTTATAGGAGCTTGGTCTCTTACCAAAATTTATTCGGGTATTGACTCGCGGTTGTCGAAGCCGGTCAAAAATAACCTTTCTATTTATCAACAATTTACAACTGCAGATAGTGGTGAAAGGATCGAATCCACAGGGAATTGAAGACTTACCTATTTTCCTTATCAAGACCAATAAAATAAACTGAAATAAAAATAAACTGCAAAAGAAGAAAACTGAAAACGAGATAAACTGAAACGAGATAAAACTGAAACGAGATAAAACTGAAATAAGATAAAACTGAAACGAGATAAAATTGAAAACGAGATAAATTGAAATGAGATAAAACTGAAAGAGAAATAAACGGAAAGCAAAATAAACTAAAACGAGATAAAACTGAAACCAACTAAACTGTAAGTAAAATGGGGGGTTTTGAGATTGATTTGATTAACAAACTACTGAAAGCAATTAAAATAAGCAAATAACAAAATAAAAGAGAAATAAATAATAAGAAAGATCTAGTTGAAGAATTGGATCCACTTTAGTTGTTGGGATTGATCATTGACACTTAGTTTCCTTTGGGTTGATTCAATAGATTAGTTATGGAGATGGAAGACGCTTCTCACCACCATTATCTCTCCTTATGATTAAACCAATTAGGGAACGTCCTCTAATTAATTACTAATTAACAAATTGCCAAGGAACGTCTTTGGGCCTTAGGCATCAAAACAATTGTCAATTGCATTAAGAAATAGAGAGATCCAATCCTAGCTACCCAAACGTATGGAGATAACGCTAGATCATACAATTTCCTTGGGTTTTATCCCAAGTGTTCTTATGTAAGAATAATCTAAGCAATTACGGACTTAAATCATCCAAACTAACATATTATTACTTTGCAATCAAGAATCAACGTAGATCTAAACAACAAAGCAATATTGAAATCAAGCTTGAAATTGCATAAATATTGAACAATCAAAAGATAAACAATGTTTGATCAAGTCTCCCAATCCATAAAACAACCAAAGTATCACCTAATCTTCAACTAGAATAAGAGATTTCAGCCTCTCATGGCTGAAACAAAACTAAAAATAAAAGAAAAGAAGAAAGGTAGAAGAAGAGATGTGAATTTCGTAGGTGTCTCCCAAGGGGAGCTTTTAGACCGTGTAGAGGCTTCCTATGTGGCTTTTTATAGTTGAAAAGTGTTGCCCTAGGTCATACTTACTGCCCAAGAGGTATTTTCTGCCCAAGATGTGTCTAAAAAGGAAAGAATCGCGCTTTTCGGCTTCAGAAGGAAGGCTGCGCGAAAATGCACTGCGGAAGGAAGTTGGTGCGCGCGGTTTGGTCTCAGAAAGGGAAGGAGGCGCAGATTATGCTTCCTAAATAAGTTTAGATGCTGATCTTACTTCCTAATTAGTGTAGAGGCTTCCCAAGGTGCTGCCCATGTGCAACTTGCTGCCCAAGTTGTTGCAGAAAAGGAAGGTGGCGCACAGATGGCTCTCAGAAGAGGAAATCGCGCAGATTGTTTCTGAATAAGAAGGATGCACGAATTTTGATCTTCAAAGGGGAAGATATGCTTGTCCATACATTCCTTTTTAGGTGGAGCCTCTTTTGAAATTTGAAAATTGAATGCAGAAGAGGAAGAGCATCTCTTTGAGATCTTGCTGCCTAAATAGGAAGATATGACTGCTGCAGTGTGTGCACATCTTTGAACAAGGAAAGAAAGATCTGCGATTTGAATTTTAAATAATCTTCTGACTGAGCTTTCCTTGTTTGCTTTTGCTTCTGTACTTTCCTCATTTGAAAACTTTCCTTTTCTGAAAACTTTCCTTTTCTGAAAACTTTCCTTTTCTGAAAACTTTCCTTATTTGGAAACTTTCCTTTTTTGGCACTTTCCATATTTGGCACTTTTTAGCAGTTTTAAGAGTATTTTCTTCAGATTGTCTCTTTACACCTAATATCTGCAAAACATAATTAAAACCACAAAATTAAGTAGAAAAGATGTAAATAAACATCAAGAACATAATTATAAAATGGACTAAAATATGCTCTATCAGGTATCATCATGGCTTGGAATACTCAGTAGAGTAGGAGGTTTACCTTGCTCCTGCTGTCCAACAAGATTTTCTTCACTTTGAAGTTGCGAATTATGGCCTCCATTACCAATGCATCATCATGGGACATTTCTAACCCTTCCCCATCAGCCGCTGCCGCTGAGAAGCTGACCATGCTCGGAATATACTCAGCTACTTGCATGACTTCTACCTCTTTCTGTTTGTCATTCTGTCTTCTCTTTCGGTTTGCCTTAAATGGTTGTGCATAGGAATTAGTATAAAATAGTAATATCAAAAGTGTCGTGTCAATTTTTTATAATTCATGTTCATGTATTTCTTTAGGGGAGTGTCATTTCAGACATATTGATATATTCTCTTGCCATATGTCATTTTGTTCCTAAATCTCTTTAGAGGAGAATGACTAATTTTAATTGAATATTCTTTAAATTTTATATTCTACTTAACATTTGCATTTATATCTTTTGAAAGATTAAAACCGCAAAAGTTACGCATCACTTTCAGTATAACATATATTTTCTTTGTGTGTATTTATAGAGAACGAAAAGCAAGTTCTCAAACGGTTAAAAAATTTTCATTTATAATTTTTTTTTATAATAATGGTAAATGATATGAGAAATCAATGATATTTTAGAAAATTCTATCAATTCTCTTTCTTTTTATTCTTATATATGGTATACTATAAATTTTAAAGTATAAATGATTGATCATAAGAAATTAATATTTATATTAAAGTTACTTAAATATATAATATAAAATATTAATTAATATGAAAATTATGGAAGCAATGACCATGATCACATGAATCGTTGATTGTGCACGATTATTGATCATTCCTATGGAAATTGAAATGGATTACTTAAATAAAATAAAACGTGATTTCTTAACAATCCAAATTCACCATTTTTTTATTAGATGTATTTTTATTAATCAATCTAGCTTTTTTTTTTCTTTGTCAACTTATCGCCTAAAGTTGCAGTGATTTTATAGCAGGACCACAATATTCGGTTCAAATTGAAAAAATTGATCGAATCGAACTAGTTTAAAATTTTTATTCAGTCTTTTATTTATTTCGGTTTGATTTTTAATTTCAAAAATTTTAGTTATTTCAATTCGATTCGATTTTGAGAAAAAAAAAAAAAGAACCGAACTGATTAGTAATAATAATATATTATTTTCAATGATATAGAAATATTATATCATATTAAGATTTAAAATATTCTAATTAAATTTTAAAATACTACAAATAAAGGGTAAAAAATAAAAAAATTATTAAAAATTCTAATAGACTAAATCGAATCGAATTAAATCAGACCGATTCGATTCGATTCGATTTCTGATTAAAATCAATTCGGTTCGATTTTTATAAATACTAAAATTTCAATTTTTAATTTATTCAGTTCTGTTTAAAACTGAACCGACTGAATGATCACCTATAATATTTTGATAGCTGTACTTACACTATCTAAAATTTTAAAAAATTAAATATAAATGGGCGTTCACTAAAATATTTGAATTAATTTATTCAATAATTTATAAGTGAGATATAAACTTTATTTTATGAAAAAATTTTAAATTATTTTATTAAATAGATAAAAAATATAAATTAAAAAATAATAACAAAAAATTATGTAGAAGGACAGCTGAGAGTTTTAGCTAAAATTGATTTTAATTAATAATTAATTAAAATTAAAAATTGAGTGGTTTTTTAGTATATAAGAATTAAATGATTAATTTCACTATAATATATGATTAAATATTTTTTTTGAATTAGAATTTTTTTGCATTAATATTATTTATATAGAAAATCAAAAGATAAGAAAAAAGGTCTAAAATAAATTATGCATTTTACATCACTTAATTTTAATATGTTTAATAATATCACTCAACTTTAATATTTTTAACATATTTTCTCATTTATTTATCTTTTATGGTCAAATTAATTAATATTTATTTATTAATAAAATTATTTCATTTATTATTACTAATTTATAATTTTATTAAATTACTATTAAACAAAAATCAATGTAATTTTTCAATTTATTTTTTTATCAATAAAAAATTTAAATATCTAAATAAAAAATATTTTTCATAATGTGATACAAGATGAGTTTAATAATATCTACATTTAAAATGCTCAACAATTAATGTTGAAAACATGTTTTTTTCATGTGCTAATTTAGTAGTAAAAGTCTTATTTTTGAAAAAAATTAATAAATACTGAAATTAAAATCCATTATACAACTCTTTTTTTTAAATAATATAATATTATAATATAAAATTCAATAATTAACATTGAAATTATTACTTTTATTTTTATCAAACATTTAAAATTTTCTAATTTAATTGCGATTAAAATTAAAATTTTATAATTTTAAAAATAATTTATTATTGTCAAGCTATTGTTTTCCATATATTAATTATATAGTTAAAAGTTAAAAAAATCTTATATGCAGGTTTGCAATTAACCCTTAGTTTTAATTAATTATAAAGGAATATGCTTTTTAAAATTTAAATTAAAATGTAATAACTAATATATTATAATTTAATTGAAAATTGAAAATGAAAATATTAAAATAAAATAACTTCATTAATTAATTTTAATAAAAATGATGTAAAAAAAGATAGAGAAACTAGAAGAAAAGGTTTGTACTCTATAAACCTGAACAGATTATAATGATTTTTTAAATAAAATTATAATTGGGGGATAAAAAAAAAAAGAAAAAGAAAAACGTTAAAATTGAGTAACTAGAAATAAAAATTATCCAATTATATAGAGGTTCAAAATCATCATCTACTTGACCTAGTTAAACGGTTATGGACCGTTGGATGAGAATAAAAACGAATATTACACAAATCTCTAGGCAATCGTGTGCACATGCAAGGCACAATATCAAAGCTTAGTTATTATTATTATTATTACAAAGCTCTCGCCTCCCGTGTGCCATGCCGGGCCTGAGAGAAACTGCAGGCCGAAATTGATTTTTAAAAAAAGAAAGAAGAGAAAACCCAAATGTAAAATTGAAGTATTTTGTTGGTATTGTAGTTTATGGTACTGATGATTTCCTTTTCATATGGCTATGGAATCTACACTCTTTCGAAGCCCTCTTCTCCTTCTTTCTCACACGCAGAATCGCTTCTGATTTGCCCCATTTTCGATCTGTAAGTTTCTTTTTTGATGCAATGCATGTTATTCGTTTTATTTAATCAGCAGATTACTTATGTGAGATTTATTCAGTGTTTGATGTTGCTTTCTTTAGGTTTTTTATTTTATTTGTCCTGAATTATTTTAGGGTTTTGCCTTAGGGTTGTGGATCTTCACAGCTTTTTTTGTTTAGATTTGTGTTTGGAAGCGTTTCTAGGGTTTTCCTTGTTATTGATGGGAAAATGCTGCAAATGTGATTAACTGTGATTTTGAATTTGGGTCTCGTAACGTAGCAGTGCTTCTCTCTGTATGTATATGCGGGGGAGAAAAAGGATGAGGATGTGGCTTTCAAAATTTTTTTTTCTTCTCTTCCCTTCTCGTCTTTCCTTTGTTTTTGTCTCGCAGGTTTTGGAATATGCATTTTTATCATAGCCAATGTTCGTTTTGTGAAGAGAGAATTTGAAGTTGGTAGTTTATTTGAGTTTGCTCTTTTCTATTAGCGAGTTAACTAAACGAGGATTTTTGTTATGTTTACTCTTTGCCCAATGCTGTTGTCAAACAATAAGGAAATGCTGTATTTGGCATATGGCAGAATGTGAAAATTAGATGTTAACTTTCAAACTTTTGATATTTCCTATTCCTCAGGGCCTTAGAAAATACAAAATTTAGGTGGCTAAAGCTTCACTTAGCTAGTAAACGCAAGCTTATATGGTTGATGAATAACCTTGCTCATTGCTGCATTTCTTACAAAGGAGTTTATCATTATCTGTCCAATTCTATCCTCACAATTATCCAAGAAAGGAAAAAAAAAAGAGGAGAAAATAAATTGCAATTCCAGAACTTGCATGAACATGTTATTTCCTTTCTTAATTATTTTTCTTTTTGTTGCTTTTTGAGCTTTATGTGCTAAACTTTCCTTTCATTGCTTTTCTTTATTTTCCAGGCTTGGTTAATTATTCTTCCTTCCATCTGCTAGTAGATCTGTAGCAGCTGATTATGGCAGACACAAGTTCAGTAGATGTGATTCTGGACTTTCTGCGAAGAAATCACTTTACCAGAGCTGAGGCAGCATTGCGCAGTGAGCTTAGTAAGCGCCCCGATTTGAATGGATTTCTCAAAAAACTTAATCTTGAAGACAAAGAATTGGGAAAGGTGTTGGATGAGGAGAATGGGAAACCAGGAACTGATCGTCAGGTTTTTGGTTCTCAAAATAGCTTTGAAGTTTCTAATGAACTTATTATTAAAGAAATAGAGTGTGGAACAAGCAGAAATGAGTCTGAAAGCAAATGGAGAAACTCCGCTTTGGCTGGAGAGTGGAGCAGTAAGCCTAATGAAGCAACTGGCACAATGGCTTCTGAGGATAGTGTCCTTGATTTATATTCATGGAACTTTAATGCTCGCAATGGTCACTCTTCTGATCCTTACCAAAATGATGGTGGTAACACTGATAACTGCTCTAGTAGAGCAATTGCAAAATCTGGAGAAGAGGTCATCTTCTCTGGTGAAAGTAGGGGTTTGTGGCCTGGAAGCACAAGTACTGCTAATGCTAAAGCAGAAGCTAACTATGAAAGAATTCTGACTAGTGAATCAAAGGAACTTGATCAGCAGCTTAAGACTCCTGTTGTATACCCTGCGGAAAACACATGGTCTAGAAGTGAGGGCACTAGCACTGCAGCAACGTGGAATGATTGTCCTGTCAAGACTGTTTTACCTTTTCCCAAGGGGGAAGTATCAATCAGTTATGATGTTAACACTGGTTTGGAAAAAAGAGAAGGAAAGAAGAAAGCCAATATAGGTGATGTTAGGGTTGCAATCAAAGAGCAGGTGGATGAGGTTGGAAGAGCTTTATACTTTGGGAAGTCTCAGGGGAATACAGACCAAAAAAATTTAAGTGACTTAAGTTTTTCTCTTGCATCTGATAATCAAAGGGAAGAATTCCCAAGGCTTCCACCTGTTAAACTCAAGTCGGAAGACAAACCATTGAACATCAATTGGCAGGAAAAATTTGAGCGTGATGGGCCAGTTGTGAAGCACAGCAGTACTGACAATACTTTCCTTATTGGGTCATATCTTGATGTTCCTGTTGGACAAGAAATCAACTCTTCAGGTCAGCTCTTATAGTTTTTTGTTTTCTAATGGAATGATGATATTTGCTGCACTTATGTTTTCATCCTCTGGTTGTGGTATTTAATTCACTTATTTTGCATTAAGATTTAATTGATTTCTAGATAATCATTGATTTAAAAGTAGTAAAAGAAAAATTGAACAATAACTAATTTGTTATCCATCTTCATTCAAATTTTATTTATCGTAAAATGATTAGCTAGTTTCAGATTGTCTAGATGTTGATCATGTTAGTTTCAGAGGCTTGTTACTTGGTTTAGGTTGTAACTTCATTTGCAAGGTATGCTAGTCTAGATTCAGAGGATGGCTGCCTCATTCGGGTTAAGCCAGTAGTATTTATGGTAGTCTTATTGTGTTGTATCCTTTATGGTAGTCTTATTGTGTTGTATCCTGTCTTGAAATTTAGACATTGGCATTTTTCTATAGGAGATTAGAGAAGGGGAAATTATTTCTTTTAGAGCCAAGAACTTCTAGAGAGATACATATTCCATCATACCATGAAAAACTCTTTTTGGTCGTTTCCTCCATGCTCTTTCTAAAAGTGTTCTTTATTTTTCTTCAAGGGGTAGCGTCTTGGCCTTCAATTTCTTTTTTGTTTGCAGTCCAATTGCTGTTGGTCTTTTTTATTTGATTTTCCTTCAAAGCTTTGCCTGATAATATTATATTTTGATTAATGAGTTAGGAGGAAAAAGGATTGCTGGAGGCAGCTGGCTATCTGTGAGTCAAGGAATTGCTGAGGATACATCTGATTTAGTTTCTGGTTTTGCAACTGTTGGTGATGGACTAAGTGAATCAATTGATTATCCAAATGAATACTGGGACTCTGATGAATATGATGATGATGATGATGTTGGGTACATGAGACAACCAATTGAGGATGAGGCCTGGTTTCTGGCCCATGAGATTGATTATCCAAGTGACAATGAGAAGGGAACAGGACATGGGAGTGTCCCTGACCCTCAGGAGAGAGGTCCGATTAAAGATGAAGATGATGATCAATCTTTTGCCGAGGAGGATTCTTACTTCTCTGGTGAGCAGTATTTTCAATCAAAAACTGTTGAACCAATTACAGCTGCAGATGATCCCATTGGGTTGTCAACACAAATGTATAGGACTCATGAGAATGATTTGATAGCTCAATATGATGGACAGTTAATGGATGAAGAAGAGCTAAATTTAATGCGTGCAGAACCCGTCTGGCAAGGATTTGTCACCCAGACGAATGAGCTTATCATGCTTGGGGATGGGAAGACCCAGAATGACTGTGGAAGACCACGGCTGGATGATATATGCATGGATGATGATCAACATGGTTCAGTGAGATCAATTGGTGTGGGTATAAACAGTGATGCTGCTGATTTTGGCAGTGAAGTACGGGAAAGTTTGGTTGGAGGCAGTAGTGAAGGGGATATAGAGTACTTTCATGAGCACGATGTTGGAATTGGTGGGTCGAGACCCTCTCACCATGAATCAGACAAGAAAAATGTTGATAGACATAATGGGGATAAAAAGAGAATCAGTAAACCAGATTCTAATAAATATATAGCTGGGAATGACAAAGTTGTGTCTTCCCAAGTGAAAGATCATAGAGATGGGGGATTTTCATTTCCCCCACCATTGAGGGATGGGCAATCGGGACAGGCAGCACCTGGTAAATCTGTATGGTTAAACAATAGTAAAACAATTATTGGTGCCGAAACTGATGACTGCATGAATGCTTCGACAGCTACAGATGATATGCTTGCTGCATGGAGGCAGAAAAGCAGTGATTCTTCAACTGTCAAAAGTTCTAGGGATGAGAATAATATCAATACTGTAAGATCTGCGGCTTCTTCTCCCTCTACACTTTCAAATTATGGTTATGCAGAACAAGAGCATGCCAAAAAAGAAGATGAGAAAGTTGGCTTTGCGAGGGAAGAGGATCCTGGGGCATCACTTGAGGATGAAGAGGCAGCTGCTGTGCAAGAGCAAGTAAGGCAAATTAAGGCTCAGGAGGAGGAATTTGAGACTTTTAACCTCAAGATTGTGCATAGAAAAAACAGGCATGTTCTCATTTAATGAATTCTTCTGAGTTATAATATTAATCCCTATAGTTGTTTACTGGTCAATTACACATTGTGGTTTAATATCCTGCTAGTCACATGAATGCTAATTTTGGTTAGTTACTTCTGCATGGAAAAACTGTGGCTTATTTCTTTATTATTATTTTTTTTCCATAATCCTATTGATGCAGAACCCCAGGCTAATCTTGTGCTTGCATCACCTGTGAAATACTCAGCCCACCCCTGCCTTCCATTTTCCTATGGTCCTTGTAGTTGCATGCACTATACATATCTTTGAAATCCTAGGCCTTCCTTATATATGCATAGGCCCATACGATGGATTGAATTTCATTTGAAACCGAGGTGAAACTGGATCGGTGAATAGGAGTATAAATAACCCTTTGATTATCTAGGTTATTGTTGTATTTGTTTGAAACCCAAGGATTCCTATGTGAATTCTTTATTAAAAGTACAAAAAATATTGGAACATGTAAAGAGGAAAAAAACATGTTTCAAAGAAGTCATATAGTGAAATTAAAGTGACATGCATTCCCATGCATCTCAAACTCATCCTCAAGTAAGTGTGTATTCACATTCTTATGTTTAAATTTCATGTAACCTATTCACTAAGAAATCTTATGCATAAAGACTTTAGGTTGTGTGTTTGGATAGATATGCATTTGAAATGAAAGGAGTTTAAGTTTTGAATTTGATAGGTTGGTTCTATTCACTTGTTTTTATGCCCATTTATTTGTTAAAAGAAGAACTAAACTTTAATCCCAAATTAGTTGCGGTCGATTACGTGGATCCTTTTTGGCCAATCGCTGTTCAGCTTTGTTTGAGACTAGTTCCATGCCAATGTTTAAAACTTGTAAATCTGTTGATACCACTACTCTCCATATCATTTTAGGTCTCCTCATTTTCCTTCTCACCTCATCTGTCACTAATTTATCACATTTTCATCCAGGACCATTTGGTTCTTTATGCTGGAAAAAACCAAACCATTTTAGTTGACACTTTTTCATTTTATCCCCAAATAGTGCTCTACTCACAATTTTTAGTGGAGGTGGTCCTTTCTAATATTATCGCGTTTCATATTACCAAACATCCATTTTAGCATCCACACCATTTGCCATACTTATCATGTGTATTTGTTAAACAAGCCTAAATTTTTTTGTTCAAACTTTTTCATTTGATTTCCTAAAAAAACAAGTGATCTTCTACTGAACTTCTTTACAAGTCGTTTTCTTTACATCAGTTAAGAATTGGTGATATGAGGGAAGTGTAACCTTAGGAGGATTTCTTGGACCAGTGAGTGTAACCTTTCTTTTATTGTGCATACATTCATATAGTACACATTATATGTGTGTGATATGTGTTTATGTAACTTGTCTTTAAGGTGGAATGTATTGTCTTTTTTGTTTAAAATGTATGATTCAATACTCAAAGTTCCTTAATTAAATATGATATTATAAAGAACTACTTAAAAGAGTTTAAAATGAAATGCCTCTGCCTTTAATGTAGTATATAATCGTCCAAATCTTTGAGGTAGCAGAATGAAATGGGGCAACTTTCTTTTGTAATTCAGACAAAGTGACTTAGAGTCCCATGTTTCATAACTTCACAACATTTTTTCTGACTTCTGAATACTTGATTTCACATGTGAAATCCCATTAAGAATAGAGGCAGTGCCTGAAAACTACTACTCAATTAAGTTATATCCAAAATACATCCACAATTAACTACCAAAAGGAGAGTAAACAAAACAAGGAGCAACATCATAAAAAGTTTTTAACAAGAGAACTTCATCAACTAAACTAATTTCTTATGTTCACCCTTGGATTTGTAATCTTATTCTGTGAGTGGCAGTTATAAGACTATGTGTGATCAAAAGCCCTTATAATTCCTTCTTATCAGTGTTATCCTTCCAGTGTGTATGGCATTCACCCCCCTTCCCACCTCCCCTTTCTTGGGTTGCCTCAAACCTACATGGCATCTGCTGAAAAATTTGCACACCCATTTATTTTCTTCAGTCAATTTGTCATACCAAATGTCAAGAAAGCTTCTCATATCAAAATCTTCGTTTCATTGATTTTATCATTACTGCTGTGATTCTACCAGACTTCACCTGAACTCTTCCTTCTGTTGCTCAGAACTGGTTTTGAAGAGGACAAGAACTTCCATGTTGTTTTGAATTCTGTAATTGCTGGCCGTTATCACGTCACCGAGTATCTTGGATCAGCTGCTTTCAGTAAGGCTATACAAGCACATGACCTCCATACAGGCATGGATGTCTGTGTTAAAATCATAAAAAACAACAAGGACTTCTTTGATCAGAGTCTTGATGAGATAAAGCTTCTAAAGTATGTCAACAAGCATGATCCTGCTGACAAGTACCATATTCTCAGATTGTATGATTACTTCTATTACCGAGTAAGTGGATGCATGCTGTTTTTCTACTTCTTCTAAAACGTTTTTATGTTTTGCCAATATTAGACAGCGTGTTCTAGCTAGATTGGCTTTAGTTTTTATGGAACCATTTTAGATTTTCATTATGGAATTTCTTGGATCTTACTCATTAATTATGTTAGTTTACAGGTTTTACATATGATAAATGATAAAGCGTAGATTTAGAATCTTCAAGTTCCATAATCTTCTCTATTTCTAATGTTGTTAATTGCTACTTCAGCTTTCGTATCTTGTGTGGCTCTTTTGCACTTGGTAGCAAGGTGATAGAATTTGGTATAATGTTGAGATTATTGTAATTTGTAACTTGACCTATTTTTATCATCATCAACTTCATCGTTACTTTATTTGCACCTTATGTGCAGTACCTGATTGTATAAGCCTTGGATGGTGGCACCTAATAGAATAATTACTTAAATATTTTAGACAATTCCCAATCACCGATATGGAGGAAATATATGCTTTGACGTCATATGAAAAAAGTAAATACTGAAGTGTTGTGGCTCATGTTAGGTGGTGAAGGAATTGCCACTTGTATGGTTAGCAGTTTTACAAGATCTCCATGCTGTAGATGCTACCACTTCATTAAAACATTAAATCATTCTAGTGAGGAAAGATTTTTGGGAAGTGAATTTCATTTTTTCTTTTCAACTGAAATTTAATAAAGGGAAATGCAAAGTTTGCAAATCATCTTTAAAGATCAAATGCATAATCACTTAATACTTCCAACATTAGGCATTTATGGGAATCACTTTTCTGGTACAGTTTTACGAAGGAATTCTTTACAATGATGATAATATGGTGTATTGTATTGTTTTTTCAGTTTGGGCTATAGTTGCCTGGAGTTTGTTATGGATGCAGGACAATTATGCCTCTTAGTTTATTATATGGTCATGCGTTTAGGCCTATTTGATTTGTTATTCTGGATCATGGAGGTTGTTTCTTTTTATGTTTTCAATGCGTACTGCTTTGTTACCAAAGTTACAATTCTTTATTTGCAGGAGCATTTGTTAATTGTATGTGAACTTCTCAAGGCAAACTTGTACGAGTTCCATAAGTTCAATAGAGAATCAGGAGGAGAGGTTTACTTTACAATGCCAAGATTGCAGGTTTGCAGCATGCATTATTCTTATTAAGAGTGCTGATATTTTGTCACTTGCTTTAATATAGTCATCTTTTGCATCCTTCTTTCAGTCTATTACCATTCAATGTTTGGAGGCGCTTCAGTTTTTGCATGGGCTTGGCCTTATACACTGTGATTTAAAGCCTGAGAACATATTGGTGAAAAGCTATAGTAGATGTGAGGTTAAGGTTATTGATCTTGGGAGTAGCTGTTTTGAGACAGATCATCTGTGCTCCTATGTTCAATCCAGATCCTATCGAGCACCAGAGGTTATCTTGGGACTTCCATATGATAAGAAGATAGATATTTGGTCGCTTGGCTGCATCTTGGCTGAACTTTGCACAGGAAATGTAAGTTTTATCAAATGGGCATTTTTGTTGTTTGCTTATATTAATTATGCCTTAGTAAGTGAAAGGAAGATCATATATGCAAGCAGAATATGATGTTATTAATTTATTCTCCATTCATGTGCTTTGTACATTGTATTATTTGTTTCTTTTTTTTATTTTTATTTTTTCATACATCTTGTACTTCTTGGAAGATAGGGGTGGTCAGCACATATGGAGGGAGATATCAAATTTTGTTTACTTTCTTGGTGAATTTGGAAATGCATAAATTAGTTTTCATACACTGATATTTTGGATAAATCATCTGGCAATCCTTGAGATTTGCTTGTACTTATAAATCAGGCAATAGTTGCTAGAAATACAATTGGCTAACATAGTGCTAAGATCAATATAACTATATTACCTTTATTATTTTGATGGTTACAAGGTAAAAAAAAAAACAATTTATTTCTTTCTTCTTCTTTTTATTTATTTATTTATTTATTTATAATATCACTGGAATACTTGTTTGTTGGCAACTGTGGTTGAGGTCCTCTGCCGCCTTTTGGTTTTCTTTCTCCTTCAAGCATTCTCCCTAATTACCTCCTTTCATGTGGTTAGGATTTCTTGATAAGTCAATGTCAAAAGCTTCTGATTTTTCATTCAAGGTGGTTATTTGATTCGAAAATTTGATGTGGAAAAATACAATAAAACTGTCCAAGAATTTAAGTGAAGGTGAAATATGATCAAAACACATGGGAAGAAGAGTGACCTATGGTTGGTCCACGGCCCTTGGATGCCGAAGGCGTCCTTGCATGGATTGGGATTAACAATTTTCCCGTTTTCATCCATTGAATAATATTTAAGTATTTTAAAAGTCTGTTTGAATATTTAGTTATCGAGATCTGATTATAAGTTATTAAATTTAAATGGTAAAATAAATAAAAATCTGTGACAATGGTACGTAGTGATCTGACTAAGAGAGCTCAGATCTGTAAAACTCTCATGCTTTTGTTTCAAATTGCGAATGGAATTTTGTGAAGTCTGTCAGCACAAGTAAATATGGCCACACTCATTGTTATTGGTGGAAAGAAATCAGTAGGAACCTATATATGAAACCGATTTTTTGGTTTGGTTGCTGATCAGTACATTTTGGTGTGCTTCTTGATGAAGAATTAGAACTAAATGAAAACAGTATAATTTTGGTTTTGCTCCTGTAGTACTGGTTCATTTTTGGTTTTAGTATGATTCAGTACGAGTTATTTGGTTTGGTTCGTGGCCCTATGCACCATGCACACCATCATCAACACATGGTAATGGTGAGAGCACCTAGTCTTTATAAAAAGCTTAAGCAGAAAAAAAGAGACAGCAAGGTTTTTGTGACTTTTTATCCTTTTTTTCTTTTTTAATTTTAAGTGTATTAACTTTAAAATATAATCAAAATGTTAGAGAAAGCCCCTTAACTTGGCAAAAGATAAAACATATCTTAGATTTCTTTTTCATTTGCTGCTTCATCAAGCCTCTTACACTGAAAGATGATATCTTTTCTTCTAAATTTATGTTGTATCTATAGAATCATCTTCACAACTGCAGAGATTTTGCTAACTTTATTTGGAATTTCTGGCATTTTTCTTTGAGACCCTGTGTTTACCATCACTTTGAATAACTATTTCAGAGGACTAGAATGTTTCTTTTGCCTGAATAATTTATTGTATCACTTGACGTCCATGATACACAATATTTTGTAGATTATGTTTTTGTGACCTTGTGTAAGTTGGCTTAAATAAAGCTCCTGTTTTAGGTACTCTTCCAAAATGATTCACCAGCAACATTACTGGCACGAGTTATTGGAATCATAGGTCCTATTAATCAAGTTATGCTGGCTAAAGGGCGAGACACCTACAAGTATTTTACCAAAAATCACATGCTTTATGAGAGGAATCAGGTAACAGTTCTATCTTCTAATTGTTTAGTTTTGCTTTTCAAATTTATCCATTGTGCTGCTGTTAACAATGCTTCCCTCTTTCTTGTCTGAAGCTGTTTATGTTTGTGTTACTCATGACCTGTACACAAGTTTGGATGCTGGTGTCTGATACAGATACTTAAACTTTAACAATGTTCTGTCCCCTTTGTGGTTTCCTTCACATATTTATTTAATTTTGAGATGGAAGGAACCATTTTTGGATATTCATGAAAATACATGTCCTTTGCTCATTAATATTTGTATTTGTGAGGCAGGTTAAAGTGACACCAGGTATAAAACTTGTTTGTTTAATGCCACTCAGTTTTGTTGTGTAGTTTAGGCTCACATTATGCCACTAGGACTAGGGGTGTTACATTCAGGTTTAACCAAAATTACCAAATCAAACCAACCTGATTTGGTTTTTTTGGTTTGATTAGTTTAGGAAATTTGGTTGGTCCATTTCAGTTTTTATGGTAAACAAACGTAAAAAATGAAATTAAATAATTTACCTCTAATTTAAAACTTTAAATATAATCAATATTTGTAAGAGAGACTTTGAGGAAGTTTTAAGCTTGGTCCCATGGGTTTGTTGGGTTTGATTAAAATGTGTGATATATATTTTTAATATTTGATATTATTTTTATAATAAATAAAATATTTTAAAGTGATTTTTTTAAGGTGAAAAAACCCCTTTTTTTAGATAACAGAGACAAAGAATGATTTTTATCTCTTAAGGAATTACTATATATATATATATATACACACACACACTTTTGAGGTTTGAGGATTTTATTTTATTTTTTGAATGGGACTTAAAACTGAGCCAGTTTGCCCCTTTAATTTGCCCTTGAACCATATAACTGCCAAAAATGCCAAATTCCATTTTTGGATTCAAATTTTCCTTTGAACTATATTTAAAAGCCTGGTTAAGTCCAAATAGACCAAGGAGAGCATAGCTCACATTTTGAAATTGAAGAATTTTGGGAAAATTTTGAGTATTTTTGTATTTCACTCTTAATCTTTACAATTGGTCTACATGACTATTTATACACAGAGAATCATATCTAAACAGGAAGTAAATAATCAAATAATAATTACAGAGATAATTAAGGATCCTAATCATATCAAATTAAATCTCTAGAATCAGTTAGGATTAGTTAAATAAGTCAACACTCCCCCTCAAGTTGGTGCAAAGATGTCACACATGCCTAACTTGCAAATCAGATTATGGTAGATCTTGTTGTTAAGCCCTTTAGTAAACACATCCGCAAGTTGCCCCGTAGAAGTCACATGAACTAGGCTCAAGACACCGTCTGTTAATTTTTCTTTAATGAAGTGCCGATCAATTTCAATGTGCTTGGTTCGGTCATGTTGGACTGGATTTTGTGCTATACTTATAGCAGTTTTATTGTCACAATACAAAGTTATCTTGTCTTTCTCGGACAATCTCAACTCTTCCAATAACTTCTGTAACCATAAGAGTTCACATACTCCTTGGGCCATTGCTCTGTATTCTGCTTCCGCACTTGACCGAGCAACAACACTTTGTTTTTTGCTCCTCCAGGTGACAAGGTTCCCCCCTACAACTGTGCAGTAGCCAGAGGTGGATCTCCTGTCATCGAGAGATCCTGCCCAATCTGCATCTGTAAAAGTTTCAATTCGGAGATGACCATGTTTGGAGTAAAGAAGCCCTTTCCCTGGCGCAGACTTTAGGTATCTCAAGATGCGAAGTACAGCTTGCATATGAGTCTCGCGAGGGTCATGCATGAATTGGCTGACTAAGCTAACAGCATAGGCTATATCTGGTCGAGTGTGTGAGAGATAAATCAACCTTTCGACCAATCTCTGATATCTTCCAATATCCACGGACTCACCGGTTCCTGCTTTCAGCTTGTGATTACTTTCAATGGGAGATTCTATTGGTTTACACCCCATCATACCAGTTTCTTCCAAAAGATCCAGAATGTACTTTCTTTGGGAGATGAAAATTCCTTTTTCAGATCTAGCCACCTCGATACCTAGAAAATATTGCAGTTTTCCCAGATCTTTGATTTCAAATTCCTGGGCCAACAACCTCTTTAGTTGAGCCATTTCCTCTTTGTCATCACCTGTCACCACTATATCATCAACATACACAATAAGAAGGGTGATCTTACCCTTATGATGTTTGATAAACAGAGTGTGATCAGCATTGCTTTGTTGGTAACCAAAGGACATCATGGCTCTGCTAAACCTGTCAAACCAAGCTCTGGGAGATTGTTTTAGCCCATACAAAACCTTTTTTAACCTGCACACCTTTCCTTGTTGTCTCCTTAAAGGGCTCCTCCACAGTTTCTGCTAACTTAGCTTGATTTCTAGAGGTACCTCGTTTTCCTCAACGACCTCTAATGGGACGACCATGTAACTTCCAACAAGTCTCTTTGGTATGCCTTGGTTTCCCACAATAGTCACAGTGTAAGTGATCTTTCTCAGAAGTAGGAGGCTGTGGTGTGCTCAAACTGGTAGTCAACCCAGCCTTTTCAACTGGTGCAGTATGGAGCATAGCATGTCGACGACTTTCCTCTTGTTGAACATGGGCATGGGCCTCTTCTAAAGAAGGAAAATGATTTCTTCCCAACACTTGGACCCGAATTGGATCATATTCGTTATTCAACCCTTCTGCCATAGTAAAGATTTATGAACAGTGAAAGAATAGGAGGTACCCAAGGTTGTACACACAAGAAAGCCCAATTGATTCACCAAAAGACCGGGTAACAGCACGGGAGAGCCGGAAAGATGGTCGGAATCGTCGCCGGAGTGATCTGAGCGGCGAAATAGTGACAGATGATGGATCACGCGCCGGGAAGCGACGAGTCGCGGGCCGGGAAGGGGTGGCGCGTGAGCCTCACGCGCAGGCTTTTCCGACGTCGGAGCTGGTCGATCGGCCGGCGGCAGTCCGGCGGTTCTCCTGGTGCCGGCGGTGAGAGAAAAAGAGGATCCTAGATGGGTTAGTACCAAAATTGGTAGATCTAGGGTTTTGAAACCCTAAAAATGAAAAATTGAATTTGGACCCAAAAAATAAGGAAAAAGCTCTGATACCATGAAGAATTTTGGGAAAATTTTGAGTATTTTTGTATTTCACTCTTAATCTTTACAATTGGTCTACATGACTATTTATACACAGAGAATCATATCTAAACAGGAAGTAAATAATCAAATAATAATTACAGAGATAATTAAGGATCCTAATCATATCAAATTAAATCTCTAGAATCAGTTAGGATTAGTTAAATAAGTCAACAGAAATCATGATAAATGATTGTGTTAGTTTAAGGGTAAATTTGGACTGAAAGATAGAAATTTTGTATTTTTGGCCCTTGCTGTATAGTTTAGAGACAATTTGGACTTTTATCCATTTGGCTTTTGTATTTCTTCTAATTCAGAATAAACAGCCTTAAATTGCCAGTAAGTAGTATAATGCTCAATGCTTGGAATCTTTTGAATCTCAAGTTGAGTGGCGGTTGCACTTACATTGCATGTAATACATGAGCATACTATTTATGACCTTATTTAAACAAAATTAAATTTTATTATTACTATTATTTTAATTTTTTTTGAGTATGCTGAAATAAGTGCATGTTCAAGGACTGATATGTGAGTGAAAGTAAGCCTTGTGCTTTTCTATACATGGTATTCAATGCATTTTTTGTTTTGTGGTCCATGATCTTTAATACGGTCATATGTAGAAGTTCTTCTCAGGCTAAAGTCGTTGCTGTTTGGTACCTCGAATACTGGTAGATGTGTGATTAATTCATGTATGTTGTATATTACCTCTATTCTTCAGGAAACCAATAGACTGGAATACCTGATACCAAAAAAGACATCTTTGAGGCACCGATTGCCAATGGGAGATCAAGGTTTCATCGATTTTGTTGCTCATTTGCTCGAAATAAACCCAAAGAAGCGCCCTTCTGCATCAGAGGCGCTGAAGCACCCATGGCTGTCATACCCTTATGAGCCAATATCAGCTTGAACTGATGGAGGATTCTCTTGGTGGAGATGGGCCTTGCTGTAGCTGCCTTTGTGTTTAGTTTTCGCAGTCTTGTTGAAGGAAGGGGCAACTGATACTGCTCTATTTTAACTGATCTTCAAAGTCATTTTCGCTCCTCGGCAGACCTGCAGGCACTGAAAGGTGTGTTTGGTGTTGGTGAATCATTAGTGTTTTTGTTTTTTCTCCCCATCTGTTTACCAAAGTTGTATGCTAAAACAGCTATAATTAAGCATGTAATTTTTGCACGTACACTTTATTCTTAGGGTTTTGTTTTTCCGCTTTGTTTTATTCGGTGGAAGGGAAATCTTAACGATATCTTGTTGTACATGATGTGTGACAATTCTTTTAGGTTATTTAATTAGTAATAGCATATGGAAATAGTTGCTAATTATGCTCTTTATTTGTGAGCCTAGAGACACAATCACTGGGTTTATATTCCTACTTATCCATGATTTTTGTGAGTGGTTGAAAACATTATCAATTCAACGTTAATGTTTTCTGCTTTGGGTTTCAAACCAGAAGTGTACTTAATTTTATATTTAATTACATTTGCAAATTACAAAAGGAAGTTTGACCCCTCTATTTTTTTGATTTCTTTATTTCTATTTTGCAATTTAGACTTGTATTGTGTTTCGCAATCCAATCCGAAAGAACTCAGGAGGGTTATTTTCTGTTTGTTTTTATATCTAGAACAAATGGATTTAAGAGACGGGAGAATTAAGTATATCCCTACACCCTACTAGAAAGTGTAATTCAATCTACATTGATGTATGTGCTAGAAATATTACTCGGCCAATCTTCTAAAGTAAACTAATCAAATAATGATTATAAAATAATAACAGAATTGATTAAAAATTAAATAAAAATGGAATTTTTTTTATAATGGTATTGTGAAGAAGCCCACATTGATGGGAAGGCCTGCAAGTGCAAATGTGATAGTGGGCCTTTCAGTTAGAAAACTGAGAAATGCATTATATTATTATTATGGCTGAGGCTGTGAAATCAAATGTGCATTTTATTTTATTTTATTTAAAAAAAAAAAGGTTTTTGGATTTGATGCATTTGACTTTTGGAGTTGCACAGGCAAACTTCTCTTTTTGGAATTAAAGATAAGTGTGTCTTTCCCCACTCACATGCTTTGTTTCTTCATCCATCACTATTCCCCAATTTCTATCTATCTAAGCCTTGTGGGTGTCCAGATTCCTAAAACTTCATGTGGTCCCCCTCTTCTGAATTTATGATTAGGGTTTGTTGTCCCCAACCTTTTCCACTAATTTTATTTATCTTTCAAATTCCATTAAAATAAATAAATAAAATATATAAAAGAAAAATTAATCCCTGAGAGATCATTTGATTTATTTGAGTAAGTTGCATGCCTTTATTCTTTTTTGGAGTGCTTCATGTTACCACTTGTTACTTCTTCTTCTTTTGCTCACTTTTTGTTTGTTTTACTTTCCATTTCTTTTTCACTACCCATCCGATCACACACCCTTTCTATATATATATTTTTTTATATATATAAAATTAAAACACCAAATAAAAGTTGTTATGAGTATTCAGAAGTTAATTTAGCGATGAGTGCATCGGAGTGCATCTGAGTATATCCGAGTAAATATAAAATATTTTAAATTTTATTCCGATATTTTTTTTTTAAAAAAAAAATTGTTATCTAAACACAAAACTCCGAGCAAAAATGCATGAAGAGCTTGGGTTAGCATGTGAGAATGCTTTAGAGATGTTTGTCTTTCATGTGAAATGATGCACATAGTTAAAGGGTGGTGGTGATGGGGATGGGGATGGGAAGCCACATGAAAACTAAAAAGGCCATCTTCCAAGAAAATTTAAAAAAAAAAAGAAAAGTTTAGAACATTACAGCCAGAAAGCTGAAGAGAAAAGAGATAAAAAGAAGAGAGAAGTAAAGGAGAAAACAACCCACGCTCCTTGTCTCAGTGCAGTAGATAATTCATTGCACTTTTTCTTTTTTATTTTTTTTTCCATCTCCAATAATATTCATATCCAACCATTGAGTTTGTAAACTAATTGTAAGGTCTTTCAACAAAACAACAAATCAAACATCATACCAAACAGAAGCTTCTGTTAGATACTGATCTATAGATGTCTGTGCACCACCTCACATGTATACATACCCTTTTTATATTTATATAATTTTCATTTTTTATTAAAAAAATAATATTTTATTTTATATGGGTATTCATCAAGATAATCAAAATTAACTAATATTGAATCAATAAGCTAGCTGTAGTTGAGTGATATTTATGTTATATTTGGACATTAATTTGAGTTTTAGGGAAAGTTAAACAAATAATTAAAAATAAATAAAATGAAAAAAAAAGTTGGTGAATTAATTAATTAGGGTGTATATTGTGATAATTAGAAAAATATAATATGTATAAGGACAAAGGAATAAAGGACATATATAAATTCCAACATATATATATGTTAGTGAATTAGATGCATATGTGTAAGAAAGATGTGGTTGTCTTGTCCTTTGAGATCTCTTATATTTGTCTATGCATTTCATTTTAATTACATGACAACAATAATACATTTTTTACTATCTTAATCATAATTCCCACCGCCTCTACACAATCACTCAATTCATACAAAACATATATATAATTCTCTCTCTCACCCACAATTAATCATTAAGCAGTTGGAGGCCCCTTTTCGAGATCACAAATTATGCGATTCATCGATAATCGTCTAAAATAAATTACAAAGTGAAAATTTAATTTCATTGGTTTATTATTAAAATTCGCTCTCCTTTAAAAATATCGAGTTTTCTTACCATTGGCAAGTACAATCCAACAGATCTCATTACGCTCTATAATTATATGATCCCGATCAATTAGCCGATGAGATTTTTTATCAATTAGTCGGTACTAGTTGAATTTTCAAGAAATATTATCTTCATCTTCTTACCATATAAAAATTAATAATCGTAAAGATAAAAATATATAATTTTTACACAATTACTATTGAATTCTAAGCAATTATTTACATTTGTCATTTCGTTTACTAATTTAAGCATCGAAATGGCTGTATTATGCGTTATACATCTCACATTCTCTTTTTTATAGAATAACCAATTGCGAAATAATTTCATTTCGGCCACATCACCTATTAATTTTATCAAATTAATTTTTTAATTTTATTTTACAATAAATTAACAATTAGTTTAATTTATTACATACAAATTAATTCTTGTTGTATATTTAATTTTGTATATATTCTTTTTCCATCTACTTCTTTGTTATACCTTCAACCTAACTCCTTATTTGTATGTGGTAGATACATCCTCCTTTTCTTCATTTATCACCATCAAAGATCCATGAATGCTTTAGTAATCTAACACTCCTTACTTTTATCTAAGACAATTAAAAAAAAATTGGAATGATAACTCACTTCTACATTTTTAGAGTTTACGCACCAATCGTAACAATAATTATGTAATTTTTGTCTTAATATTATTAAAACACTAAAATTATTTTTTTAAAAATTTAATTTTTTTATTATATATAATAATATATTTTATTATATATATTATTTATTTTATATTTAATAAATTATAATTTTAACCACACTTTTTATCCATTAAGAAAAAACTAACAATAAAAATAGAAGTGGAGATTTTTGAATTATTGTTATTGATTTATGACTATAGTTTGAATATATAAGACAACGATCATAATCATATTTTAGAATTTAAGCAATGGTATTTTAGAAATTATTGCCTTAATATTATTAAAATAATTATTTAATAATAATTTAAAATTATTATAAAAAATTTTATTTTTTCACTATATATAATAATAAAATAATTTTTTTATTTTATAAAATTATAATTTTAATCGCATTTTTATCTATTATCAAAAAATAAATAAATTATTATCTTATATTTAGCGATAAAAATAAATACAATAAATTTTAAATGGTTGCTATTAATCTATAATTATAATTAAAATATATAATATAATAATTTACTATCACCATCTTAAATCTATTTTTAATAATAAATTTATAATATTGATTTAAATCAATAATTTTATAATAGTGACTGTTCATTTATTTATTATATATATATAAATTAATTATAATTGAACGCTATTTTCATATCAAAATATTATCTTTAAAAGTGAATTTTGTTTATTGAAAATTTCTTAGTGAAGGTTCGGAGTGGCTTTAACTTAGTCAAGACTCAGTCAAGTCGTTTCAATGCATATTGATATACATTAATATTTTTTTTAACAAGCAAAGGCTATTGTATTTTACAAATCCCTTGGGTAAAAGATTATAATAGGAAATGGGAATCAGTGCAAAGCCCAACTAAAAAGATTTAGATTAGAGTAAAATAAAGTAACCAAACCAGCAAAAGAAATCAGATTAAAATCTATTTAACCAATTCAATACATTGAACCGACTAAATCGATTAGAAATCCAATGAAAACCGTAAACTACTAGAAATCGGATAAAAATCCCATTACAATTGAGATGTCATGAACAAAATAGTAATAAATTATCAAACATTCTCAAACATTTAGATGTCAAGGTCGAAAAAACACAAAAAGAACATTACCATAAAGAGATAAAAAAGATCGGATTGGTATAATTTTAAGTTGGGCTCTTGCTTTCACACTCATAAAAAGGGATTTTGGGCCTCCGAGGAGACTCTTAAAGCTAAATAATTTTTTAAAAAAATTAAAAAAAACCACCAAGAAATTACATAATTCCTAGTAAAAAAAGATGGAAATTGAAAATTATTATTTTAAATAAAAAATACGTCTCATATTTTTCAAGTAAAAATTATATATTTCATATTTTTTAAAAAAGATTTATATATATATTTTTTGTTTTTCAAAGTATTGGCAAAATACATCCTCCAACACACACACCACATCCGTCATAGGGCTGCTAGTCTACTGACCTAAGTAAAAGGCTCATAAATTCTCATTTCCTTTAAAATTTTCTAAATATTGTATATATATATATTATTTTAAAAAAATAAAATAAAAAAGAGCACATCCATCCATTGAAACAAGCATTAATGTGCAGGTAGCTGTCTGTCTTTATTAATTAGAATTAGAATTTATTAGAACATTTAAGAATTATTTATTTATCCATTTCAAAAAAAAAGAATTATTTATTTATTTTTCCAAATTGATATAATGAGTATAAATCGCTCATAAAAATTAATTAGTGGGTATATATTTAATTAAATCAATAAGAATGAAAAGTTATATAGAAAATGGGTTTTTTTAATTGTATTTTTTTTAAAAAATATAGGATATTAAAATTTAATTTAATAAACATGTAAAGATTAATTTTTAAAAATATAAACACTGATTTATACATAATTAATAATATTTAAAACTAATTATTTATATTTCAAACTCAACAAATTTTGATGATGAAATATAAAATAAATCTTATAATAATGCCTTGGAAACTTAAAGTTGAGTTTTGAAAAGTGATAGTAAACAGATGGGTTAAGTTAATTAATTAGAAGAAGAAAAGGCAAAGCTGCTCATCACATCACATCACATCACATCACCAACTTACATATATATTTGTTTAATGTGTTGAGGAATTGGGGAGATGATGGGAGTTGGATTCTCAAACACATGCACCATCTCAACTGAATGTCCTTTGCAATTATCTTCTCCAAATGTTTTTCATCATCATTCACAATCTAATCATACTTTACATTGTTTCTTTTCTTTTTATAAATTAAGTTAATCATTTAACTAATTTTTTAACAAAAAAAATTATATTAAAGAAATAATAACACAAAATTCAATCCAAAGTCAAGCCCAAAGAAATCTCTAATGAAATTGGAAGGATTCACCTACAATTTCAACCGACGCTATGCCAAAAGCCTCACATCTCAACGTCGGCGGTACTCTTGAAGGGTGGCACCTTCGTCTTCATGAAACAAAGAAGAAAATAAAGATGGCTTCTAAACCTTTGTTTGCTATATATCGATTCTAAAACAATGATGGAGAGAGCAATAGAACCACCATGAGTCACAAACCTTAAGCGAAGTTGGATCAAAGCTAAGAATGGAGGAGCATGACCTAGATTAATAATTTAATCAAATTTCAATTTAACTCAATTTTTTTTCAATTTAAAATCATACATAATTAATTTTGATAAACTAAAATTCGATGGTTTCACCAGGATGGGATATTTGAGTCAAATTTGATCTCACTAGAAAATCAAATGAGTCGGGATAGGTTGTTGGAGAGTTAATAGGGTTGCTCGTTGGCTCGTTGGTTCGAGTATTTTAAGGTTTTTCGAGATTGTTTTAGTAAGGGATTTTTATGGAAAGTGTTAGGTGTCCGATTGGGTTTAGTTCAGGAATATATATCTCCCTGACATCCCCTACATCGTGTCCCATCTCATCTGATGGGGACATCTTTTGGTAGGTATATCAGGCAACTCATTAATGGTGGATAGTCGACTAATACATGCGGAGCTGATTAGCCTGTATCATATCCTTTCATCCGCATCACATCAGTCAAATTCACAATACGCGCATTTAAAGTCTCGAAGGAGGCTAAAGGGACCGACCATCGTACTGGCGACTTGCACTTACCTCCTGATCGTATTAAGTCATGCTTGACCTGCTCGACCCTTGCCAAGGTCAATTTTCTTCATTGGCTAAGAGTCGTTCGAACTGTAGATATGTATCATGATTATAGAGGGTCTGATATTTTATAAGTTATCAAATGCCCTTTCACTTCTCTAAGGGTTATTTATGATAGTCGGGGGAGTGAACTCTTTTTCGGAAGCTTGCTATTGTCTATGAATACATTTATGTTCTATAAGTTATGATAAAGTATTATAATTGTGTGTAATTAGTATGGACAACATTCTCGATATACGCTGAATGGCTACTGTCATTTGAGATACCGAAAAATGGTGTTTTAAACGCTCATTAATGCTTGATTTTGGGTATAAATCAAGGGTCTCTCTTTTACTCTCTTACTTTCATTGCTTCCATCGCGTTTAGTTGCTATTCTAGAGTCATCTTCTTCTCTTTCTTCTTCTTCCCAAACTTCCGAATTAAAGGTACGCCTTCCTTCTCCGATGGCTTCTCTATTGTATTCACAGGTTAAGAAAATAGTTTCTAGAGTCACTCCTTCTTCCCTTTTAGAGATCTTCTCTCGAGCTTTCGTTTTTTCGGAGACCCATTATATTCGGACTCCAAACTCCAACTAGCGAATCCCCTTATTCTCCTTCCCTCCCCCTCTTGACCCAGTGAACGTTTAGTACGGGAGAAAGCTTGTGTTCTATTTGAAGGAAGTCAATAATGGCTTTTCCTTCCTTTTTTTGGGTTTGTGCATTCAGTTTTTAAATTTTTTCAGATCATGCCTCGAATGTTGACCCCAACTTAATCCTGTTTATGAGCACCTTTGAGGCAATGTGTCGGGAATAGGATTTTGCTCCCTTGTTAGGTCTGTTTAGGGCTTTCTTTAAAATTTTAAAGGCAAACACTAGTTTTGTGAGTTTTTATAGTAAGAATGGCCTGGCCATTTTTACCAGTCATAAAAACTCCATAAAACACTGGGTGGAGCATTTTGCCATAGTCGGAGCTAGGGGGAGTTTTGATTGGGGCTTAGAATTAGGATGGAGGGTTATCAATACTTTCTGCAATTCTTTCCTTTTTCTTTCTGAGTGGGAACAACTATATTTCACTAGAATTGTTTCCCTACCCTTCAAATACAATGTCTTCAAGTGTTTGGGTATTTGACCCGAGGAGGATTGTTACTCTACTGGTACCAATAATTTCTTCTACTGTTTTCTCTGTGTGCGTGTGCTTGCTTTGTTTTTGTTTGTAATATTCGGCTAGACCCCGGCATCGTAATTCCTACTTTATGGCGGAATCTCCGTTGGAATCGGGAATTTTCGGATGTCGGAGCCTTCTAGAAGGATAAAATAAATGTTTTCTAAAATGTTTTTATATGTTTTTATGGTTTAATGAAGAAAGAAATTGAGTTTTGAAAGAAAAAGATCAAGGACGAAAAGTCTAGGTTCGGCCGCCGAACATAGTAGAGTTGCGGAGGCACCTTTGGCCCCTGAAAGTGGTCTGGCCAGCCACCTATAAAAGGCCCCTTGTCCGAAAATGGGCGAGTTTTCTCTCTCTATTTTCAGACATAGGTGAGATTTCTCCCTCCTTTGGTTAATTTTATGTTTTCCTCAAATCCTTCAAGATTTTTATGAGTTTTTACCATATTTTGAAGATTTTAAGCTAAGATCAGAGTTTTGAAGCTTGGAGACTCCCGAAACTCGTTCCTCTATATCTCCAAGTTTGGGATCGTATCTCCTCTCTATCTTCAAGAGGTAAGTGTAGATCCTCATCTTCTCTTATGTTTTGAAGTAAGTTTTATGAAGGGTTAAGGAGTTTTGATGCATGTTTAGGCTAGTTGTAGCATGTTAGGGTTTATGTACCCTTTATGCTTAAAATGATGATATGTTGATATTTGTTGGGGTATAGGCTAGTTTTATGCCTCTATATGCTTGAATGAGTGTTTATGCATGTTTTAGAATAGTTGAATGCATGTTGTGAGGTTTTTGGATGGCTGAATGCATGAGGCGGAATCAGGTTCTGCAATTCTGGAGAACCCAGGTTCGGCTGCTGAAGCCATGTTCGGCCACCGAACCTGCCTGGGGAGGCAGCCTTTGGCCGCCTAAACTGCCCCCGAAAGCAAGGACTTTCGACTCTGGAGGGGAGTTTCGGCCGTCGAACCTGCCCCCGAAGGTTGGTGACTTTCGGCTCTGGAAGGACTTTCGGCTGCCGAACCCTGCCCCCGAAAGTGCCTGATTTTCTGCTCTGGAGGGACCTTCGGCCGCCGAACCTGCCGCCGAAAGTCCCCTACCCAGTCTTCCTTTGCCTATTTTCAATGCATGTTTTGTGATATTTTAGGGGATTTTTGGAGAGTTGTTTAGAGTCATGTTAGAGTTTGTTTGGTCCCTTATTTGAGTCCACCTGTGTAGAATCGGACCCGAGGAACCGAGGAAGCCAGCAGGGTTAGCTGTTTCAGATTCAGCCAAAGGTGAGTAGAACTGAACTATGTTTTAAAGTAAATGAAATTTTTAGCATGTTCATGCATCACGAATGCCATGATATATACTAGGTTGTTTTGCATTAGAATTCACGAATATGATGCATTGCATAATATGATGTTGATGTGGATGGATATTGAATGACCCACTAGCCCTCGATATGACATGTTATGATACGGTATGGAAGTCCAGTGAGGCCCATTCTATGCCCCTGGCACGATGTGAGAGAAAGACCAGTGAGGCCTATTCTACGCCCCTGGCACATTAGATATGTTATGTGATGTTATGTTAAGAGAAAGACCAGTGAGGCCCATTCTACGCCCTTGGCACAATTGGACTATGTAAAGGGTTATTAGTGACAAGTCCATCCGTGATGTGAATTGTTTGTGATGTGATGCATTTCATGATGGCATATGTTTATAAACTGTTTTTATTGTTCTACTCACTGGGCTTTAATAGCTCACCCCTTTCCCCTAACTCCCAGGGTTGCAGGAGCACAGGTAACTATGGGAGAGTCATCAGAGTTCTGGTATAGCATGATGTAATAGATTAGTAGTGGACATGAAATGATATGTAATATGATGTAATGTAAAGTAATGTAATGAGGATTAGTATTGTGCTTAGCCCTAATGTATGGTTAATCCCTGTTGTACATGATCTTTATGTAAATATTTTAATGATGTTATATGTTGAACCAAGCTTGATGTATGTAATGTTGACCCAACTAGAGTATTTGATGAGGGCTCTAGTATGGGGTTTGTATGTATAGAGTTATGGTGCATGCACAGGTCAAGCTTGGTATATGAAAAGTTTAAATTTTTATGAAAATGTATGATCATGTATGAGATTTTATCAGATGTACAGGATGTATAGTAGGCTTGCTACGGGTCCCAGCGACCTTAAGTCGATCTGAATCCTAGCGCCGGTAGCGGTTCGGTTTTCGGGTCGTTACATTGTTATTCTTTTTGTTTTTTTTTTTTGGTATCCCTAACTTGTTTTTAAATTATTTTGTAGCTTCTGTGGTCCTTATAGACAAGACCGCGATACCCCAAAACTTTTTCCTTAATGGGGACATTGTTCGGGTGGCCGTCAAGGCTTTCAAAATCATGAAAACTATGGACGTCATAGTGGAGATGCTAAGGGAGGAGCCTGTTCCGACCCAAGCTGTGCCTCCTTCATCTTCTATTGGGACCAGCATACAGTTGGCCGTGGTCGGCTCAGACCAAACTAAGGTCATTCCTCCCATGGCTGAGGGCACTCTTGCTTCTGGGTTTAGTTTAGACGTTGCTGTTATGAGGACGGTGGTAAGCCCGGAGCAGTCTAGTCCAACCAAGGACATCGTCAAGAGTTTAAAGAGGAAAAACTCTCAGTTGGCTCAAGAAACGTCTACTGTCTCTCAAACCTGGTTAATGACCAGCTGTGAGTCACTGAGAATGTTTAAATCACTTTCTTATATTCGATTTGTTAATTGCATCACATTGATCAAAGCTTCATACTTGACCATGTTGTTAGTTACAAGAAAGTCGAAACATAAGGCGTACAAGACGACCAACCTATTTGGTCCTTCTAGTATTACTCCTGCCCTATTCTAACTTGGCCCAATTGCTCCATCTACATGCATGGTCTAGAGGTAGGTATGACTGTCTTCGTCGACTTCTTTTGTTTGTCTTTTATTCTCTTCTACCTTCTGGTTCAGCTCTTTACTATTTTTGTTTCTTCATTGAATGAGCACTCGGCTATGAAATTCGCCAATGCTTGAGCTTTCTTTGCAGTACAAGGCTTATATTTTAAGCAATATGGTCCCATTTCAACCGAGCAAGCTAGCATCCGTCCTGACATTTCTGGCTGATGCAATATTCTTCTAAGGGGTTCATCTTTCACTACAATCCCCTAGAGATTATCCAGATTGTAATACCCGGCTAGACTCCGGTATCGGAATTCCTACCGTTCGGTGGAATCTCGGATGTCGAAAATCTCTAGAAGGGTAAAATCATATTTTTATAAAATGTTTTAATGTATCTTATGGTTTTAAGCAAAAAGGAAATTGAGTTTTAAATGAAAAAGACCAAGGAGACATTTCCAGGTTCGGCCGCCGAACCCCAAGTTCGGCCGCTGAACGTGGGATGGTTTAGGGGGGCAAGTTAGGCTTCCGAAAGTTTCAAAGGTTCGGCCGCCGAACTTGCATGAGTTTTGGAGGCACTTTAGACTGCCGAAAGGTGGTCTGCCAGCCCCTATATAAGAGCTCCATGGCCGAAACGGGCGAGTTTTCTCCCCATTTTCGGCCACGGTGAGTTCTTGCTCTCCCATGGTTCATTTTAGATGTTTTTCCTTCGATCTTTCATGTTTTAACAAGCTTTATGTTGATTTGAAGATATTTGAACAAAAGAGCGAGTTTTGAAAGCTTGGAGACCAAAGAGTTGAGATCTCTCCCATCTCCAAGTTGGATCGTCTCTCCTCTCATTCTTCAAGAGGTAAGAGTAGATCCATAGTTCCTTTAATGTTTTAAGTAAGTTTTATGAAGTTTCTTGGGGTAGAAATGCATGTGTAGGTTTATGTGGAGTTTATGGGTTTACTGTGCGTTTATGAACAATGTATGTTAGATATGCATGTTTGATGTGTTGTAGATGGGGTTTAGGATAGTTTGAAGCCCCTAGGAGCTTGTATGCTTGGGTATGCATGTTGTAGAATAAGAAAATGCATGATTGAATGAGTTGGGAGGCGTTTATGCATGTTGAGCTGAGTTTCTGCTCTTTTGGGAAGAACTCAAGTTCGGCAGCCGAAGGCTCTTTCGGCCGCCGAACCTGCCTTTGGTAGCATGTATCGGCTGCCGAACCCTGCCCCCGAAAGTGGACTTTCAGCTCTGGAAGGGATTTTCGGCCGCCGAAGGTGCCGCCGAACATGCATGAGTTTCATCTCTGGAGGGAACCTTCGGCCGCCGAAGGTGCCGCCGAAGGTGCATGACTTTCGGCTCTGGAGGGCCTTTCGGCCGCCGAACCTGCCGCCGAAAGTGCCCTGTTCAGCCCTCCTTTGCATGATTTATGTGATTGTTTTAAGGTGTTTTAGGAGGTTTTTGGAGAGTATTTTAGAGTCATGTTTATGTATATTAGGTCTCTCATTTGAGTCCACCTGTATAGGTTCGGACCCGAGGAACCGAGGACCCCAGCAGTGAGTTCAGCTGCTTCTGAGTCTGTTAGAGCTTCAGCCAGAGGTGAGTGGAATATCTTATTTTGTTTCAAAGTAAATAAATAAATTCTAAGCATGATACACGCATCATGAATGCCATGAGATATACTAGGGTGCTTGCATTAGAATTCACGAATATGTTGCATTGCATAATATGTTGTTGATGTGGGTGAATGTTGGATGATCCTTTAGCCGCACTACGTTATGATATGATGTGATACGGTATGGAAGACCAGTGAGGCCCATTCTACGCCCCTGGCACTATGTAAGAGAAAGACCAGTGAGGCCCATTCTACGCCCCTGGCATATTGGAATGTTATGTTATGAATATAATGTAAGAGAAAGACCAGTGAGGCCCAGTCTACCCCCCTGGCACTATTGGAATGAGTAGTGGGCTATTGGTGACAAGTTCATCCTTGATGTGGATTGTTTGTGATATGTTGCATTTCATGAAAGCATGAAATTTAAATTGAATGTTTAATTATTCTGCTCATTGGGCTTTATAGCTCACCCCTCTCCCTTAACCCCTAGGTTTGCAAGTACAAGGTAGACCAGGAAGTCAGCAGGAGTAGAGTCATGTGTTATGTAATAGCTAGATGTGGACATGGATATGATGTAATGTAAAAGTATGATATAGAAATGTTATGTAATGATGCTTATGAAAGTTTAGAGTTGTGCTTGACCATAGTATTATGTTAATCCCTTTCTAGTACATGATCTTAATGTTTAATGATGATTATTGTAAACCAAATTTAATTTATGTTATGTCACCCCATTGGAGCATTGATGAGGACTCTAAGGTGGGGTTAATGTTTATGTTTATGAATAGTGCATGCACAAGTTGAGTTCGGTGATTGAATGGAAAGAAAAGTTCAAAATTTTTATGTATGTTGTTGATCATGTATGGGATTAAACAGGTTCACAGGATGAATGTTTGGCTTGCTACGGGTCCCGGCGACCTTAAGCCGATCTGGATCCTAGCGCCGGTAGCGGTCCGATTTTTGGGCCATTACACAAATATACTTCGAACTTTCAAACGGCTAGGAGAAACTCCAACGCCACTTTTTCGATATTGGCATTTCTGACCTCGGCCCCCTTCAGTATCTTGCTTACATAGAATATTGGTTTATGTATCTCATTCTCTTCTTGGACTAGCACCGCGCTAACTGCCTATTCCGAAGCTCCCAAATGTGTATATAAGCCTTCTTTGTCTATAGGTCGACTGAGGATCTTCGAAAAGCTTAAGTAGTCTTTCAATTTGTTAAATTCTTGCTGGCATTCTTCTCTCCACTCGAAGTTGGGAGATTTTCTCATCTTTTTGAAGAAAGGTAGACACTTCTCTGCTATCTTTGACATGAATCTGTTCAATGCAATGGTTCTCCCAGTCAACCTCTGGACATCTCTAATGCAGGTCGGCTGGAGCATGTCTAGGATAGCTTGGACCTTCTCGGGGTTCGGTCCTATGCCTCGAGTAGTGACCATATAGCCTAGGAATTTTCCTCCCCTAATGAAAAAAGCACATGTGGTCGGGTTGAATTTCATTTGATACTTATCAAGGACGATGAAAATCTCCTTCAAATTTTGTACATGCTCTTCAAAGGATCGACTTTTTATTATTATGTCATCCACATCTACTTCTGCACTCCGACCTATTTGATCTTTAAAGATCTTATTCATCAATCTTTGATAGGTTGCCCCTAAATTCTTTAACCCGAATGGAATTGCTCAGTAGTAATATGTACCGTCCTCAGTTATGAATGAGGTTTTTTCTTTATTTTCCTTGTGCATGTAGATTTGATGGTAACTTGGCATAGCATCAAAAGAGGATAAATACTCAAATCCGGTCATGGTATTGATCAATTTATTAATATTAGGCAAATGGTAACAATCTTTATAATAGGCCTGGTTAAGATCGACAAAGTCTATATACATCTGGTATTTACCGTTAGACTTTTTTATAAGGACGGGATTAGCTAGCCATTCTAGGTAGGGTACCTCCTTTATAAATTTAGCTTCCATTAACTTTTCTACCTCCAACCTTGTAGCTTCTCTTTTCTCTGCTCCATACATTGTTTTCCTTTGTTTCACCGACTTTGAGTCAGGGTATATGTTCAGCTTGTGGGACATGACTTGGGAATCAATGCTAGGCATGTCGGCAGCCTCCAAGCAAAGCTACTCACGTGTCCTCCAATAAGAGTTTTGACTGCAGTTTTCTCCTCATCTTTTAAGTTTGCATTCATGCTAAACGTTTTCTAAGGATATTTCTTGCTTAAAATGAAGCTTTTAAGCTTCTCTACCAGTTGAGTTCATTGCTCCTTTTCCTCATCTCTTACTTTCATAATCTCTGGACGCACCTCTCCTTCTTTTGCTCACCATTGTTGCCAAGTATAAGGCTCGTGATTCCTCCTGCCTTCCTTTTACTATGGCCACTCCTCCTTTAGTGGAAAACTTTATGTATAAGTACTGGATGCTCATGGCCACTTTGAAGTCATATAAGACTGGTTGGCATAGGATTGCATTATATGCTAACAGCAGTTTGACCACCAGGAGCTAGGCATACTAGGTCCGAGCAGTGGGTGGTACTCTTATGGTCAGCAATAGCTTAACTTTCCCTTCTACTGGCATGGGCACTCCACCTATCCTTTTTATTAGAGCCTAGTCTCTTACCACATTTTCGTCGGGTATCTTCATGGCCTTGAATTCTCGGTAGGAGAGGAGGTTCACTTTACTCTCATCATCTACTAGAATCTTCTGCACTTTGAAGTTGTGGATGATAGCCTCCACTAATAGGGCATCATCATGGGGCATTTCCACTCCTTTTCTGTCAGCTGTCGAGAAGCTAATTATTCCGAGAATATGTTTCGCTATCTGCATGACTTCCATCTCTTTCAATTTGCCACTTCTTCTTCTTTTCTTATTTACTCAGAGAGGTTGCTCTACTTCTTCACTAACTATCATGTTGATAGTCTCACTTGACCCATCGTTTACGGCCTTGCTGCTCTTTCCCTGATAGGCTCTCTATTGTCCTTCAACCTATTTTTGGAAATGGCATCCTTCTTAACAAAGTTTTTCAAGTGGCCTCTTTTTATTAATTTCTCTATCTTGTTCCTCATTTGGTAGTAGTTACTTATGTCATAGTCATTGGTTCGATGAAATTGGTAGTATTGGTCTGAATCTCGAGTCATAGGGTTGAATCGCAGGGGTTGAGGCCATTGTATTAAGTTCTTATCTTGTAATGCTACTAGGATTTCTGCCATGGAGACGTTTAGGGGATGACTTCTCTGTTCTGAGGAAGCCTAGTTCGTTGATCAGTTCTTGGTGACTATTGTATTTGTTTAAGGCTCCTCGACCAGTCGAATCTTCGTTCCATATATTCTCTCCTTTGGTCCTCTAGGTGCCCTCTAGTTAAATCTTTTTCCCGGGACTCCTTTGCAAATCTTCTAGTCATCAGAGTATCATCCTACTTGATGTACTTCTTAGCCCGTCACATGAGATCTGCCAATATGGTCGCAGCTTCCTGCTCAGAGACCTAAAGAATTCAGCCGAGGTGGTCCCCTTCTGCATTGCCTCCACGACTCTAGATTCATCGAGGTTTAGGATTTGGAGGGCTTCCACATTAAAACAAGCCATATACTCTCACAGAGGCTTATCTCTCCTTTGTCTGACTGTCTAGGTAGCTGGTTTTTCTTTGAGCTGGAACACTGGCTATAAATCTCCCCATGAATGAGTTGGCTAGGTCATAAATGGTTTTGATACTTTTTGTTTTTAGGTTGTTAAACCATGTCAAAATTGCTCCGATTAAGGTAGTCGAGAATACCTTGCAGAGTAAGGCATCAAAATAGGTTTACAGCTCCATGAAGATCTTGTAGGTGATTACGTGGTCTCTGGAATTTCCTGTGCTGTTGTGTGCTCCCATGGTTGGCATCAGAAATTTGTTGGGGATAGTTTCTTCTTAGATACGAGTCAAAAAAAGGGAGGACATTCTCAGTCTCGTGTACGCTCCCTCTTAGCTCTTCAGCTCAGCCAACAATTCTTCTTTTAGCCTTTCTAGTCTCTCGTCCACTCCTTCATTCCTTGCATCGAGCTTTCTGAATTTAATCAGGGATTTTGAGCTGGTTCCTTCTCCTTCGCTCTTCATCTCATATCTTTCCAGTGCTGCAACTCTACTTATGTCAACATCCTCTTCTATTAAACTTCTCATAGCGCAACTTTTGAACTTAGTCGGGAGTTCTTTGACTGGTTCATCCTTCCTTCTTCTTCTGGTTGCATGGGCGGTGGTTATTGGCTCATGGTTTTTTGTCTCTGGAATGAATATGGGTGTGGGCACTTAGCTGGGAGTCGTAATAGGTATTGGATTTGTGATTATTGGCGTGGTGAAACCTCTTTGTTGTGTGATCTAGTTCATCCATATCATGGTTTATTGCAGTTGTAGTGGCATGGTTTGCAAGTCTTGGTTTGATAAAGGGGTTTGGGAGATGGTATTTATTAGTATGGAATTGCTGGCAGAAGGTTAAACATCATTTGAGTAGAAGGGAGTGAGAATAAGGTCATTGGAAATCCATGAGGGGTAAGGGTTTCTGGGATTTGGTTTTCGTTCCCTGTAGGTATTGATGAGTTGTTTTCTTGGTTGACCATATGAATTTCAATGAGTTTTGTTTGGAAACTCCGGTGATAGAATAATCTTCCTTCGTTCCCACAAACGGCACTAATTGATAAACTGAAATATGATAGATTCACCAGGATGAGACACTTGGGCCGAGATTTGATCTCAACAGAAAATGAAATAAGTCGGAATTGGTGGTTGAAGAGTTAATAGGGTTGATCGTTGGTTCGAGTAATGTTAAGATTTTTCAGGGTTGTCTTAGTAAAGGATTTTCATGGAAAGTGTTATGTGTTCGATTGGATTTGGTTCAGGAATATATATCCCCTAAAATCTCCTGCATTGTATCCCATCTGATTTGATGGTGACGTTTTTTACAAGCGATTCATTAATAATAGGCAGTCGGCTAATTAATACAAAATCGGTTAGTCTATATCCTATATTTTCATCTGTGTCACATCAATCAGATTCACAGCATGTATATTTAAAACTTTAGAGGGAGCTAAGGATACCGACCATTATATTGACGAAGTGCAATTATTTCTTGATCATATCTGGTCGTGCTCGGCTTGCTAAACCCTTATCAAAATCAATTTTTTTATTGGCTAAAACCTAATCAGATTGTGAACAAATGTTCTAATTATAAAAGGTCTGATATTTTATAAGTTATCAAATTTCATTTTTCATAAGATATGAAATAAATTTCAATCCAAAATGATTTATGAAATTAAATTTTACTCGCAGATGACTTATTCAGAATTGATTTATTTAAACTCATTCAATTAACTAAAATTTTGAATAAAAAATTAACAAGCTTGATTTCACATTTTTTATATAAAAAATAAATCAATTTACACCATAATCTTTTTCTGAAAAGATGAGAGCTGAAAAGTTGTATTTGAGAAAAAAAAAAATGAAGACATTTAACAATTGACTCTAGTTATTACTAATTAATTAATGGAAGCTGCTGTGTTTGTCATAAATCTTGCAAGAGGAAGATCTCTGTCTTGATTTGTATGCGTGGGAATGTGGTGATGCATGCATGCTTGCTTAATTAAGTTTCTTTATAATTAGTTAATTAATTTTACATATTTTAATTATTTATAAATTAATAAAAGCCGAAAAGGAAGGGATTGATGAGAGGAGGCTGTGAATGAAATTATGAGATTAGCAGGGCCCTTTTCTGGCTATGGGTCCCACTCTTTTTCAGACCGGCAGCCACCAAACAAGAATAGGCCGGCCATATTCTTGGTTTTAGATTCTTTTGTCTTTTTGAGATATGATTCCCTGCTTCTCTCTTTTATTTTCATTCTGTGAGCCGCATCATCTCTCCCGTTAACTTTGAGGAACTTCTGGCTGTTGATTTTGAATCTATTGTGAGTAGGTAAGGTAGGCCGCAGAAGATCCATACCATGGGCCAAGAGCAGGAGTACAAAAAGCCCAGACCAGACCACGTATATTCTTTCATAATTAATACGTGTCATGCAATAATTCCTTCACGCTCATGCATTTTTTTTATTATTCCGGAAATAATACAAGTACGGGAGACTTACAAAAATATCTGCACCACTAACGACACAATTATCAAAATTTATATTATTTTAATTAATTTTTTTTTATTTTGAATTTTGAAGTAAATTAACTGCATACTAATTTTATACGTGACATTATCTTCTACATATGAATCTATCATTTGAAATTACTAGAATTCAATTTAAATAATTTTACTAGTACTTTTGTACCTCCTCTGAATCCGACTTTTATTGTTCAACTAGATCTAAACTTGCATGGGGCGAGTTTTACTATAATTGCTCTTTTTCTTATATGGAAAGAAGTGAATTTAATTTTGATTCTCTCTTTTAAACTTAAATGAGTTTTTTAGGATCAATTTTTGGCTATAGTAGAGATCTTCATCCTTGGCAGTCATCTCGTCTAGCGACCAATTTTTTAGAGCAAGGAGCAGTGTTGTTTTGTGTTTAATCGAATTTAGTATTAGGTAAAATGGTGGTTTTGGGTCTCTAAGGTTTTATTGTATAGTTTAGTTTTATTTTTCTAGGCTTTAGAAACTCATTATTTTACTGAGTTTAATTTTTATTTTGGTTCTTATTTTATTTTTTAATTTTTAACAAAAATCATCTATTCTTGATGTAAAAAAAAAAAAAATAAAAGAGTGAGAAGCAGATAGAGTAAAAGCGAGGAATATTTTGAGAGGAGCGTGTTTTGCTGAAACAACTCCTAAATTTGTAACATTTTTATCGCAATTGAATTAAATATAATTATTACTTAAATCAGAATAAATAGATATTTTTTCACAAATTTATTAGTTTTATATAATTTTTTTGATTTAATATAGTTATAATATCAATTAAAATAATTCAATCTAAATTGATTCAAATAATTTTTAATTTTATTTTTTATTTAATTTAAAATAATTAATTTAAATTATTTAATAATTTTTTTAAATTATTTAATAATTTTATACTACCTATTATATACCATTTCAATAGGGGCGTAATTCACTTATTGGGAACGGATTAAGGGCAGCTGACTGTTATATTGGCTCCCTCATCTTTGTCCTTCTTTCTATTCTTATCTCATTCTACGTGAGTCGTTATCTTTTTTCTGCTTTTTTTTTCCTTTTTTTTTAAAAAATTTCTTTATGTCTCTTTTTCAATTTTTACCATACACTTTAAAAGTTTTGTATTTTTAGCATTTAATGTTAGAAATTTTATTTTATTTATAATTAAAAATTCATATTTGTAATTTTTTATACTTATATCACAGATGGTACAAGTTATAAAAAATTTATTAATGTGGTGCTGACATTAATGTATTAGACATAATGTGACGTCTCTATTCTACATTAACACAATTAATGATATTAATTTTTTTTTTCTTAAAATGTTAAAATCGCAAAAGTTTAAACCTTTATTTTCTTATTTATGAATAGACAAACATATATATATATATAGTTAGGAGTTTATTTATGTTTTTAATAATGAGTTATGTTAAATAAATAAATTAAATCATCGTAAGATGTTATTAATTTTTATTTAATTTGATTTATTTTTTAATTTGAAAGAGTGATATAAAAATTAAAAAAAAATTATTATGTTGTTTAATATTTTTATAAATAGTATTTTATTATTAAATTATAGTAAAAAAATTATGTGGGTTTATTCCATTAAAAAATAGATTTTTTAAATTTTATTAAATATTATTAGTAAATTATAATATAATCTTTAATAATTAGTAAAAGCTACATATTATCCCCTTTCATTTATCCCTTTCATTTTTAAATTTAGTTATTGAAATCTTATTTGATTAATAAAATATTTTTTTATTTAAATTTTAAATTTTTAATTAAATTTAATCTTATACTTTTATGAATTAGTATATAAGTATTGTAATTACTATTAAGTTTTTATGTTTATAAATTGATGTTACAAAAGAATCGTTTAAAGTGAGTTATGGATTATTACCACAAAATAGAGTCACGTAGCAAAAATCTGATAAATTGATACTTAGTTCTATCTAAGAAAAAGAAGATTTGGACACCATTATACTTGATTCTTCACCAAGACTTGCCCTCCTCTAATGAGATTGAGTTTCGGCATAAAGTTACCGTTAACAGGCACAAACCAGCATATTTTCATTACGCCTATAATCACAGGATCACCGATCGATTAGCCGGAGAAATCCCTTATCAAATAGCCAGCCACATCATCGCTGGATTTTCAGGAAACACTTTATTAACTCCATCTTTTTACAATATAAAAGTTAAAGATTACAGAGACAAAGGTACACAATTCTGATACAACTACTCTTGTATTCAAACTTTACAATTATCTCGCTCTTTTCTTTAGCTTACTGACTTGAGTATCGGAGTGGCTGTCATATGCACCAACAACCTTACCTTCTATGTCTTGTAGGTCTAACCAATTGTAGCACAACTCTATTTTGTGGTTACATCATTTGGTTCCATTGCCGGGAGATCCATTGAATCCCTTCTATTCATTTCGATTAAAGTTGATCTCTTATTCATTTTCTCTTAGAAATAAATCTCTCTCTTCTTTCTCTCAAATAGGCCAATAGTTCACGAGTTGCTACTAAGGTTACTACCAATGAGGGCGGTATCATTTCTTCCACCCCTGGTAGTGGATAAAATACGCTCTCAATGGTTAATAAAGTAGATCTTAACAATTTGAACAGCGGGCAAATGCTCCAATACATTCAAAGGTTGTAGGCTACCCTCGAGCAGTACAAGACTCGAGGGGAGGTGTCATACATGGCTCCTAGGGAAAGGAAGAAAGCCTCCATAGACACCCTTAGGACTCGGACATAGACGATCAAAATGCAGTCCAAAGGAAAGGTCAAGTTCAAAGAATATGAATTAAACGATGCTCCAAAAGACGTCGATTGAAAGCTGGTATGGGCTGTTCAAATGTACCAGAAGAAGTAAGAAGAGGACTTTGGCCTGAATGGTGTCTCGCCTCTTTCAGAAGAAATCTTAGCAGAAACATTCCCTACCAAATTCAAGTTGCCTAGCTTGGACAAATATGATGGAACAACATATCCCATAAATCACTTAGTGATCTTTAGGATGACCATGCAGCTTCAGGATGTCAACAACTTCGTGTTGTGCTGAGTGTTTCCGTCAACACTCACAGGTTTGGCTAAAAAATGGTACCAACATCTAAGCCCAGGTTTAGTTTTGGACTTTATGCAGTTTGCTGCATTATTTAAATCTAGATTTATTACTTTTATAGCTCCTAACAAACTCTCTTCTAACTTACAGAAGATCCGCCAAAGAGAAGGCAAGTTTTTAGGAAGTTTTATCTCATAGTTTAATACGAAAACAATACAGGTGGAAGAGTTGAATAATGAGATATCATGTGAATTATTAAAGAAAGGAACACGCAATGTCAATTTCATAGATTTCTTAATCAAGAACCCAATCGCTACGTATGAGCAATTGATGAAAAAAGCTCAAAAATATGTTAAGCTAGATGACAAATTCCAAGCACTGAAAGAGGACAAGAGAGTGAACCAAAAGCCAGAGAAGCAAGGATATCAAGAAGACCACAGGGTTACCTCATCTCCCGAAGGAGGGACGACCAAAGTAAGTATAAGAATTATACTCCATTGAATAATTCAAGAACATGTATTCTAATGTGAATCAGGAAAAATGATAAGAAGGTCAGGTGGTCGTATAAGCTCAATACTAAGAGAGCAGAAAGACGAGACAAGACTAAGTACTGCCATTTTCAAGAAGACTATGGTCATACTACGGAGGAGTATCTGCAACTGAAAGATGAGATCGAGAGACTGATAAGGGATAGCACTCTTTGAAAGTTTGCCAAAAAGGGAAGGGAAGAAATGAGAACTGAACCCGAGACAACAACTCGTGAAACCATCCCTAACAAGGAGCCTGTGGGGATTATTCATGTAATTGCACAAGGACCTAGTGATGATCAGAGAAAATAAGCAAAATCACAGGAGATATAAAAGGCGGTCTGGTAAGCTCAGCAAAACTGGAAGGAATTGTTTAGAGTCTCGAAGGTTATTCGCCCAAGGTCTTATAAGCTGGCTAAGTTAAAAGCTTAAGAGGCATTCATTGAAGGCCACAAGGCGGGTTCTGCTAGGCCAAAAACCCGAGCCTTGGTCCCATTAATTAAGGCATTTATGCTAGGCTACAAGGTGGGTTACGTCAAGCTAGAAGACCGGGCATTAGACCCATTAATCAAGGCACTCATACTAGGCCATAAGGCAAGTTTCGCCAAGTCAGAAGACTGAGTATTGAACCCACTAAACAAGGCACTCATGCTAGGCTACAAGGCAGATTCTGCCAAGCTAGAAGACCGGGTGTCAATCCCATATAAAAATTTCTGAGACATTTGAGGCTCAAGCCATAAAACGGGTGTTTGTGATCGAGTGTCAGCCTCACATTTATAAGAAATCCTATAAGGTATCTTAGGCCCAAGGTAGGCATCCACCAAGCCATATGTCTGAGTGTTAACCCCGCTATTCAAAAGTTTTTCAAGTTATTTATGTTATTATCGCCATGATAGTCGGGTGTTAATCCCTTGACAGTCTTTTAAAAGAAATCATTTAAATCTTATTGACGATGTTTAGACAAGATTTATGGCTAAATACTAATCATACAAAACTGTCAAAATAAAATAGAAAGATTTTTTCATTCAAATAAAAAGAGTATTACAAGGCAGGAGGGACATCATCAGTCACCTTTTCCCAAGCTTCTATTACCGGTTCATCATTGGCTATTGCAGTAGAAGCCGGGCTAGAAGAGTTGTCTTCAATTATCCCTTCCTCGTCTCACCCATCATCATCCTAATCCTCCTCGTCAGGTAAGATGTCGTCGATCCAGGAGAAGTTCTTCGCAAGAAAATGTCTGAGAAGCTCCTTCTTGACAAAGAGCCTTGTACGAATATCTCCCCACCTCAGGCCACCGTCTCTTGAAGTTCTACTTCAAGCTCAGTGATCTTGGTAGAGGCGACCTAGGCCTCTTTATCTTGAGACTGCAACTCTTGGACTTGGCGCTGAAGCACAACCACTTGATCCTCAGCACTTTTAGCCCATTTCTGAAGGGTAAGTTTGGAAGCATTGGCCTCACCCAGGTCTGCCTGGAGTTTGTCTATTCACTCCAGAGTCTCTTTCATTATGCCTTCAACCTCGTCAATCTAAATCTTCAGCCTCAAGCATTCCTTTGCCAGGAGTCTTCTGTCTGTTTCTTAAGCACTAAACTCCTGCCTCAAGACCTTATTATGCTCTTTGGCCATATATGCATAGAGGGCACTCTCCAAGGCAGAATGTGTGACATTTTCAAAAAGCTTGTCTGTTTCGACCTCGTTTAGGCGACGAAGATCCCTGGGTCTCAGAGCATTCTTGGTTAATACGATGGCTAGCCTGGGATTTTCAAAGAGAGAGGGCATTAGGGTTAGCATTAGTACCAGGGGTTGGATGCTAGGAGGCCACGAGAAATCAACTCCCACGTTCACAGGAATGGGCTCAGTAGAAGTGGGGACTGCAACAGAAGGCTCGGTGAGCATGCTTGGGAGGGAGATCAATTGCCCTAGCAACAGCTTTGCCCTTACGGGCAGCACGAGCCACTTTAGCAAACTTGTTCTTCTTTCCAGGCATATCTGCACAGAATAAAAAGTGAGTAAGTAAGATAGTCTGAAGTAGGAGAGAAGACGGAAATAAAGATACCCTACTCATTTGATAGAGAGGTGCTTTTCCCAAGACGAGAAAGGCTAGGTGGGTGAGAAACCCGAGCTTAGTTCGCCTGAAAAAGGCTCTGCCAAGATAAGACGGTGTTTCTCACTGCCTTGGTGATGTCCATTTTCTGTGGGGACTTAGCTATTGTTAAGAGAAAGTCTAAAGTCTCATCCTCGTTCCTCCGTGGTTGGACACATCCTTCCTCAACTCCACTCACATGTTTTAGCTCGTTCGAAGGTATTCAAAACCCCCGAACATTCGGTGACAGAGGACAAAAAACTTATTTTTCTATCACTTTAATGAAGAAGGTACCTGATTAAATATCGTCTAGCATTTCCTCTCACTAAAAAATCAGAACTCGTTTCTTCGAGTGCCTAGCTGGTATAGTTGAGAGAAGGGGACCACACTCAGCTCGATGTTGTTATTAGCACAAACAAACCGGAAGGCCACCAGGATTCTCCAGCTGTTGGGATGCAGCCGTGCGACCGAAATTTTATGGAACTGTAGGACCTTAGCAAAAAAGGGTCCATGGGGAACCGAAGACTCACCTTCAGCTGCTTTTCATAGATTATGATAGTAACCTCTGTAGGGATCTGGTCATTCACGCGAACACTCGAGGAAGGAACAAAGAAACAAAAAGTCTTTTGAGAAATTTGGTATTTGTCGTGAAGAGGATTTACATCTTACTCCGTTAGTATGGAAGGGACATTGCTGATCAGACTGTCCTCACTTTCGTGAGCCGTCCTCAATGAAATAATGAGGGCGAGGCGCAGATGAGACCATCGAATGAGGAGTTTGAGGTAGAACTTTTATTGGAGGCACGAGAAGAAGATAAAGTATCCCTATTTATCTTAAAAAAAAGTAAATAGGAATTACTGTAAAAACAAGAAAGAATGAATGAAAAAGAGGAGTGACTAAGTCTTTCCTAAAAGCAGAGACAATGGTTGCAAGCACAAGTGATATTTGAGAAAGAAGAATGACTTTTATATAATGGTTTCAACGACATGTTTTAAAAGTAGTTCAAGAAACAGAGCAGTTATCATATGTGTGCAGAAGCAAGCAAAGCGACGTGAACAGAGAAAAACCAATCCAAGTTAGCTATGTGCCCTAAATTGTAGAGGCAACTGTCACCTTCGAATCTAAAGAAAGATAAAAATGAAATCTTAATGCATATTTATCAAAATTTTGTTATTTAATTTTTTATTTAATTATTTTATAATCAAATATGATATATTAAAATTTGATAAATATGAAAGACAAGTTTGTATAAAATAAGCTTATTTGTAATCAATTATAATTTAGGGATGAATATATAAAAATATAGAAACAAATTACAACTAAAGAGTTTTTTTTTTATTAATAAATTAAAATTTAATAACTAAATCGAGAAATATAAAAACTAACTTATATGTTTCATTAAACTGAAAATTAAAATATAATTAATTAAAAATATTTTAATTGAATTTTAAATACTACATCAATATTTATTATCAAAATTAGTGGGGAAAACTCCACTCTATTATATGATTTTAGAGTTTATATAATAGTAAATAATAATAATTATAAAATCGTTTACTTAATACTTAGTATCTCAAGTAGGAAGAGTAATTAATGAGTCATATACATTTATATAGATTTTATTTATCAAGCAATTGTAGAATATCCATCACCTTAAAAAAAAAAAAAAAAAAAATAGAAGGTCCAAGCCCATGACCATTAGCGTACTTTGCCGAGCTATTCAACTCATGATTGTTTTTGTTTTTTTTTTTTTTTTTTTGATAAACTAAGCTTCCATTAATAAAAATTAAGGTGAAAAAAGAAAGCCCTTAACATGATCAGCACACATAATTAATTCAGAATTAAACTACATGCCTTAATTATATTACTTTTAGAAGCCAATTAACGTTTAATGATTTATTTCCAACCATATTTTGCTTCCTTTTTTTTCTCAATATTATTATCATTATTTTCTTAATATATTTATTATATATATCATAAAAATAAATATTTTTATATTAAACATTTCAATTATTGAATATGCAATTCACATTTTAATAATAAAAATTTTATTTTACAGTAATAATCATGAATATTTTATAAAAAAATATATTATTTAATTTAAAATAATAATATATATAAAATAATTAAAAATTATATATTTATCTAAAATAAAATTTATTTATTATTAAAATTGTAAACTACATATTTAATAGTCGACTATTTTCAGTTATTTTACCTATATAAAAAAATAATTTATCATATAATCTCTAAAGTTTAAGTTTAGTAGAACTATAACTTAGTTCTTTCTTATTTATAGTAAATAATTTAATTTTTTAATTTTTTATTAACAAAATAGTCCAATTCCAATTAAAAGGATTAAATTATTATAAATATGAAAAATATAAAAACTAAATTATTTTAAATTATTAAAATTAAAAAAATTATTATAAAAAATAAGGATGGAAGGAGTAAATTATTATAGTTTAACTGATAAAAATATTATTTTATTAACAGATAAAAAATTTTAGAGACTATATTATTTATTATTAAAATGATAAAAATTAAATTATAGATTTTGCTAAATCTCATGAACTATATTATAAATTAACTTATATAAAAAGGCTAAATATATAATTTGAACCTTAACTTTTACCTAAAAACTCAATTAGCCTCCTAACTTTTTTATTGTTAACTTTTAACACCTGAACTTTATAAAAATATAACTATCTAACTTTACGTGCACATATAACTATTTAATCTTCGAAAAATTGAAATACGTGTAAACTATTTATGAGTGTAGAGGTCGAATAGTTATTAATATTATACAATAATCGTTCAAAATAAGTTATGTATTGATACTTGAAGACAGGGTCAGGTGATAAGAGTTTGATAAGATGATACTCAGTCCTATCGAGGAAAAATAAGACTTGGATGCTTTAGGTCTCGACTCTTCGTCAAGATTCGCCCTCTCAACTACAGGGCGAGACTCCATGAGAAATTACCGTTAGCAAGCACTATCCAGCAGATTCTCATTATGGCTGTAATTGTGGGATTTCCGACCAATTAACAGGCGAGATTCCTTATCAATTAGCCGACCACATTATTACCGGATTTTTAGGAATTTCATTTTCTTACAGTATAAAAGCCAATGATCATAAAGAAAAAGGTATGCAATTTTTAGATAACTATTCTTGAGTTCTAAACTATTCCTTACATTCGTCATTTCTCTCCAGTTTACTAACTTGAGCGTCGCAGTGCCTGTCGTAGGCACTAACTATCTCACATACTATTCCTTGTAGGTTGACCAATTACAGTACAGTTTCTTTTCGGTCATATCATTTGGTTGATCCGTAAATCACTTCACATTCTCTTGGTTTCGTACACTAATTGAAAACTGTTCGATTTTAACTGAAAAGTGCATTTTTACAGTTCCTCAAAGATTGATGAGTCTTCTCACTAATCCTCGATGAATATGCATTTTTTTCATTGATCTATAAATTTTAATTTTTGTTGGCTTGATATTTACATTACTTTTTCTATTTCTTCTATCTATTTAGTTCTGTGGAATTGAAAATTTGGGTTTTGATTTTGACATGTAAACTTTGTGTAATACCCGGCTAGATTCCGGCATCGGAATCCCTACCTTCCAGCGGAATCTCCGTTGAAATCTAGAATTTCTGAAGATGCCAGAGTCTTCTAGAGGGGTAAAATGTGTTTTCTAAAATGTTTTCACATGATTTTATAGTTTTAATGCAAAAGAAATGGAGTTTTGAAAAGAATAGGCTAAGGTGGACGGACCCAGGTTCGGCCGCCGAACCTCAAGTTCGGCCGCCGAACATGGGGCTGTTTCAGGAGTGCTTTAGGCCTCCGAAGGCTTTGAGGGAAGAAACCAAGTTCGGCCGCTGAACCTCAAGTTCGGCCGCCGAACATGAGATAGTTTAGGAGGCACGTTAGGCTTCCGAAAGTGGCTTCCTTTCGGCCGCCGAACCCCAAGTTTGGCCGCCAAACGTGGTGAAGTTTTGGCAGCAGCTTTGGCCGCCGAAGGAGGTTTAGCCGGCCACCTATAAAAGGCCATTTGTCCGGAAAATGGGCGAGTTTTCTCTCTCTTTTCGGGCATAGGTGAGTTCATGCTCTCCTTTGGTTGTTTTTATGCTTTTTTCTTCAAATCCCTCAAGTTTTCATGAGTTTTATCTTTGCTTTGAAGAGTTTTAAGCTTTGATCAAGGTTTTGAGAGCTTGGAGACTTTTGGAGCTTGGACTCTCCATACCTTCAAGCTTGGGTCGCACTAACCCTCGATCTTCAAGAGGTAAGTGTAGATCTTTATCTTTTATGATGTTTTAAGTGAGTTTTATGAAGGGTTAAGGGCTAGGAATGCATGAGTTGCATGGATGTGCATGTTAAGGTTTTGATACCCTTTATGATAAAAGTGTGTTAATGCATGTTTATGTGATGTTTGTTGGGGGTTTAGGCTAGTTTGAGACCCCTATATGCTTGTTGTATGAGTTGTGCATGTTTTGAAAGTGTTGGATGTGAGTGTGGGAGGTTTTGGAGGCGGATTGCATGAGGCGGAAACGGGTTCTGCCTTGCTGGGGAACCCAGGTTTGGCCGCCGAAAGTGGTTTCGGCTTCCAAACCTGCCTGTGGAAGCAATCTTTGGCCGCCAAACCTTGCCCCCGAAAATGGACTTTCGGCTCTGGAAGAGACTTTCGACGCCGAAAGTGCCTGGCTTTCGGCTCTAGAGGAGACTTTCGGCCGCCGAACCTGCCTCTGAAAGTGCCTGACTTTCGGATCTGTGGGAGCATTCGGCCGCCGAATGTGCCGCCGAAGGTGCCCTGTCCAGCTTTCCTTTGCCTGTTTTGCATGCATATTTTGAGGTGTTTTATAGGGGTTTTTGGGGAGATGTTTAGTGTTATGTTAGAGTTGTTTTGGTCCCTCATTTGAGTCCACCTGTGTAGGATCGAACCTGAGGAACCGAGGTGTTCAGCAGTATTAGCTGCTTCAGAGTTAGTCCTCAGCTAGTCAGAGGTGAGTAGAACTAAACTTTATGTGTTAAAATAAATTAAATGTTTTAAGCATGTTCATGCATCATGAATACCATGTTATGTAATAGGTTGTTTGCATTAGAATTCACAAATATGATGCATTGCATAATACGATGATGATGTGGATGGATATTGGATGATCCTCTAGCCCTCAGTATGATATGATATGGTATGATATGATATGATATGACATGAGATGGAAAGACCAGGTGTGGCCGTATCGCCCCTGGCAATATGCTATATGTAAGAGAAGACCAGGCGTGGCCGTATCGCCCCTGACACAGTTGGACATGTTACGATATATAGAGGGCTATTGGTGACAAGTTCATCCTTGATATGATGTGTTTGTGATGTGATGCATTTCATGAAAGCATATGTTTGAATACTTTTTACTATTGTTCTACTCACTCGGCTTTATAGCTCACCCCTCTCCCCTAACCCCAGGCTTGCAGGGTCAGAGATAGTTCAGGAGGTCAGCAGGTTATGGCTATGGTTATGTCATGTAATAGAATAGTAGTGGACATGATGTAATGTAAAGTTATGTAATGATGTAAAAGGATGTATTGTAAAGTAATGTATTGAGGTTTAGTATTGTGCTTAGCCCTAATGTTTATGGTTTGTCCCTGTTACATATGATCTTTATGTATGTTTATGATGAGATATGATGAACCAAGCTTGACGTACGATATGTGGACTCAACTGGAGCATTTGATGAGGGCTCTAGTAAGGGGTTTTATGTTTTCAGTTTTTATGCATGCTCATGTCAAGCTTGGTAGATGCGAAAAGTTAAAGTTTTAAATTCGTATTTGATCATGTATGGGATTATACCAATTGTACAGGATGTATATTAGGCTTGCTACGGGTCCCGGCGACCTTAAGTCGATCTGGATCCTAGCGCCAGTAGCGGTCCGGTTTCCGGATCGTTACACTTTGTGTGTAATTTATTTTGATTAGTGCAATAGTTGTATTGTTTTATGTTGTATACGTGCATTTTGTGTGTTATTGGTGTTTGATTTGCAATGGATTGGAAAATTGCAGAAGGTTTGAAAACAAAGGTTACAAAGGATTGATCTTTGTTTCCGTTTTGATGGTTTTAAAATCAAACTCAATCAAACCAATTAAGTTTAGTTTGATTCGATTTTTTTCTTATTTTGATTCGGCTCAGTTGTTATATTTAGTAATTTTGATTTTTCGGTTTTTCAAATTCAGTGCGGTTCAGATTTCTCTTTCCTATAAACAAGGTATCTCATACCAGGCCACAAGGCAGAAATCTGTCAGGTCGTAATCCGAATGTTAGTTCCGATAAACAAGGTATCTCATGTCAGGCCACAAGGTGCGTATCCGCCACGCTACGCGATCGGGTGTTAGTCCCCTTATATAAAGTTTTTAAGGCATTTAATGCCAAGGCCATCAGGCGAGTTCCACTAAGCCATAATTTGAGTGTTAGTCCCACTAAACAAGGCATCTGATGCGCAGGCCACAAGTTACCTATTCGCCAAGCCATACGACTGGGTGTTAGTCACGCCTCATAAAAATTTTCTAAGACATTTTATGCACAGACCACAAGGCGGATAAATGCCGTGAATTTTCGAGTGTTAATCCCAAGAGAAAGTCAAATCTTTTCCAAAAAGCATCGCAAGGCCGGTATCTTCCAGGCTACCGACCTGATGTCACTCCTGATTGATAAAATCCTTTAAGTCATTATCATAACTGAGTGTTAAGTTCGATATTTTATTTCTTTCAAGTTATTTATTTTATAGTCGGGTATCCGCCAGGCGAGTCACAAGGTGGGAATAAATTCTATTAAAAAGTTTAAAGTTATCTTATGGTAAAAAGCAGAGACTGCCAGATGCTTGGTCAGGTGTTAACTCCTTAACAGCCTTTCAAAAAGATTATTTAGCCGGATGAGGTTTATGGTTGAGTATCGAACATATAAGCACTTAGCGAAAATAGTGACAAAGAGTATAGAAGAAAAAGATTTTATTAAAAATGAAAAAATAGGGCAATTATCAGGAAAAGCAACACGAGTATGGAATGCCAATCTAAACAGGCCACATGCCCTAGATTGTGAAGACAATTATCACATTCGAATCTAAAAAATCGAAGACCTGCGGGAGACTTCTGATATTACACAATAATCGTCCAAAGTAGGCCATGTGTTGGCATTTGAAGACAAGACCACGTGGCAATGGACTGATTAGATGATATTTGATCCCACTGAGGGAAAAGAAGACCTAGACGCTTTAGGTCTCGGCTTTTCATAAGACTCGCCCTCTCAATTACAAGACGAGACTCCATGAGAAGTTACCATTAGCAGGCACTATCCAACAGATTTCCATTATACCTAAAATCACGGGATTCCCGACCGATTAGCCGGCGAGATCCCTTATCAATTAGTCTGCCACATCATTTCAGGATTTTTAAAAAATATTATAATTAATTTCATTTTCTTACAATATAAAACCCAACGATCACAGGGATAAACATATGCAATTTTTAGACAACTACTCTTAAGTTTTAAGTCATTGCTTACATCCACTCTTTCTCTCTAGTTTATTGACGTGAGTGTCGGAATTACTGCCGTAGACCAACCACCTCACATTCTCTTCCTTACAGCTGGATCAATCATAGCACAATTTCGTTTCGGTCATATTTTATAAAATTTAAGTGTTAAATAATTATAATTTTATAAAACGTAAGGGTTAAAAGTTAATAATAAAAAGATTAATGTGAAAACTGTTTTCTTTTATAAAAACTAGACGTTAAATGATGTATTTACTCTATATAAAATATAATTTATTATGTTATATATACAAAATTAGTATTAAATAATTGTATTTAATCAGCGTTAACTGTGCAATGTTGCCGTCATTAAAAATTCGTAAAAATAAATAATTTTTTTAAAAGAATTAACCACATAAAATTTAACGAAATTTATTGTAAAATCTACCGCATCATCTGTTGAATTAGTAATTGTATAGAATTTGTCCCATATAATGATTATATTAATAATTTAATATTAAAATCGGTGGTTTGACATTTTTTTTCTCAAATGAAATAAGAAATTAAATTTTTATAGATATTTTAATGTTTAACATTAAATACGTGTTAATTATGCCAATTAATTTTGATGTATAAAAAAATAATTAAAATAAGAATTGAACATTTTCTGGAAAAAAAATAAAAATTCAACTCTACCATAACAACTATATTTGTTCCCCATTGATGGGAAATAAAATCATAGTTTAGATATGACTAATATACCCATGAAGATGACTTGTCATAATATGACCTTTACAAAAAGCTGCTTCAGACCCTATAATTAATAAAATTTACTGTGCAGTCATAACCAAAAAGATAAAAAAAAAGGGTACAGTTTGGTCTATGGAAACCATTGATGAAGTCTCCCCTTTTTCCACCCTCTCTCTATATATATTATGATAAATATTATAAAAATAATAATTTTATTAGTTAAGCTTTTATTTATTTCATATAAAATATTTACATTATAAAAAAATAAAAATAAAAATAAATTTATTAATTAAATTATAAAAAAATTAATTAGTAAATATTAACTTAAAGTATTAATGATTTTTGGTAGAAGTGAGTATTCAATCAGTTCAATTTAAAATTGAATCGAACTGAATAAACTAAAAATTAAAATTTTAGTATTTATAAAAATCAAATTAAACTGATTTTAATAAGAAATTAAATTAAATCGAACTAATCTAATTCGGTTTGATTTAATTCAGTTTGATCGATTTTAATTTTTAATAAATTTTTTATTTTTTATACTTTATTTTTAGTATTTTATAATTTAATTAAAATATTTTAATTTTAATATAATATAATTTCTTTATATTATTGAAAATAATATATTATTATTACTAATCGGTTCGATTTAATTTTTTTAATTTTTTTTATCAAATTAAATCAAATAAAAATAATCAAAATTTTTGAAATTAAAAACTAAATCGAATTAAAATAAATAAAAAATTTAATTAAATTTTTAAATTAATTCAATTTCATCAATTTTTTAGATAAAATTAAATACTGTAGCTATTTGATAATGTTTTCAGAATTTCTTTTTATTTTTTAATATTAATAATATTAAAAAATAAATTATTGAAAAACAATCTTTTTTATAATTAATTTTAAAGGAAATAATTTATTATTTTTAAAAAAACTATTTTTAAAATTTTAATAATTTTACTAATATTGTTATATATAAATTTATTTTATTTTTTAAATTATAATCAAATAAAAAATAAATAATTTTTTAAAAAATATTTTCCATGAAAAAATCACGAAAAAAAAGGAGCAAACGTGTATAACTCAAATTATGTAAGTAATAATTTTTAAGAAGATATACATAGAGAGAACAGTAGAGCACAGAAGCTATGAAAATGGTGACAAAAATAGGGAGAGCTTACGTGTATATGGAGAGCAGAGCTGTATTTATTCATGCAAGAAAAAAAAAAAAATACTGTAGCTATGAATTATGAGTATTTTGTTTCTTTGTGGGTACTTAATATTTATTTATTTGTTTTATTTTCTTTCTGGCCCATGTATTTCTGGTTGTGGGATCAACTTTCCATCAATGTGATTGCTTCTTTCTCTCTCATCCTTCCCTCTGAAGAAGTTTATTAAGGAGCTTCCACAAACAATACCTGATGAAGATGAGTTTCTCAACTATGAAAGATGGAAAGATGATGAAAAGGCTGCTCAAAGTTTAAAGCCTATAACAAAGCTGATAAACCGAAAGAAAGAAAGAAAAAATACAAAAGAAAAGAAAAGAAAAGTAAAGAAAGGAAAGGAAACACCTTTTCCCTTCTACTTCTTCTTTTTCTTCTCTCATATATATCCCCACATATCTTTAATTTCTCTCACTTCTTTTTCTTCTTCTACTGCTTCATCCAACTCCAACTGTTGCACGAACAAAGCTTCTCTTTTCTTCTCTTCTTCTTCGCTTTGGATTCTATTGTTATTGCAAGATACATATATATGAATTCAACCCATGCTAGCCAACAACTCTTCCTCATCGCTTCCTTCTTCTTCTTCTGATCCTTTTTCTTGTTTAGAAGTTGCAACTAACAATAATAAGAGAAAAAGAAGACCAGCAGGGACTCCAGGTTTCTTTTCTTGCTTTCTTCATTAATTTTAATTCCTTTTTTTTTTTTTGTTTTCTGTTTGTAATTCTTGATTCCCATGTAGATCCAGATGCTGAGGTGGTGTCTTTATCACCCAAAACGCTATTGGAATCTGATCGTTATGTATGTGAGATCTGCAACCAGGGGTTTCAGAGAGATCAAAACCTACAGATGCATAGGAGGAGACATAAGGTCCCTTGGAAGTTACTCAAGAGAGAGACTCCTGTGGTGAAGAAGAGAGTTTTTGTTTGTCCTGAGCCTACTTGCTTACACCATGATCCATGCCATGCCCTTGGTGATCTTGTTGGGATTAAAAAGCATTTCAGAAGAAAACACAGCAATCATAAACAATGGGTTTGTGAAAAATGTTCTAAAGGTTATGCTGTTCAATCTGATTATAAAGCTCATCTCAAAACCTGTGGCACCAGAGGCCATTCTTGCGATTGCGGCCGTGTTTTCTCAAGGTTTCTTCTTCATCCATTACCAATAATGTTGATTTACAAATAGATCTCATCACCATCTTACTCTTTTTCTTAATTATCATTGGATTTTGACTGATTGATTCTCAATCCAGTTTTTAATTAACTACTGTTTATTGACAGTTGTTGAACACGGTTCCCAAAAATCAGTTGCAGTCGTTTCTTTTTCTTTCCCTGTTTGTTTCAAATTCTTTCCACTGTCCACAACTCAAAACAGTTCAATGCTCAAAAACCCAAAAGCACTTCCTCATTTCTGATTATATATATATATATATATATATATATGGGGGAAGAAAGACAATCTCATCTAATTGTTTTCTCTATAAATGATTGGCTTCAGCTGTCATTACCATGATGTTTCTATTCCTTGTAGTTAATTAATATAATATATCTATATATATATATATATGTACATGTATCTTCTACTTATTCAATCCCACATTCGATCGCATCCACTGATAATATTTTTTTATGGATATTTGTGCTTTTTTTATTCATTTAATATGCGTTTATGTCTTGATCCTCCTTATTACTTTGTTTCTAATCCACCCCTTCATCAACAAGGACACCCAGATGATAGCCCTTTTGAGTAAATTCTTGCTCTAGTATCATGACATCAATTTGAATAATTTGCTGTTATAATTGAATTGATTCATTGGTTCTTGTGTTTTGCTCTCTTTCTGATATTGTCGCAGAGTTGAGAGTTTTATAGAGCATCAAGACACTTGCAACATGGGACGCTTACGACCAGAATCACAATCACTACAGCCTGCATGCTTGTCTAGAACAGCATCGAGCCCAAGCCCTTCTGCAGATACAAATTTCAGCACAGTTCCTTGGTCTCCTTTAGTAATACCAAGGAAAACAACTGATGCCATGTTCTTGAGCCCTACTGTAGATAAAAAAGATTACAATTTGGAGCTCCAGCTTTCAAGCACATCAAATCCCATTGACGTCTCAGTTTCTCCTAAGATAGACGATAATCATTCTACCCAGTTGCAGCTCTCAATTGGGTCAAGTGATTTCATCGAAAAAAACGATTCAAATATCACTTGTGCAACTATAGATGCAGGCAAACTCTCCCCAGGAGAGAGCAACAATAATCACAGAGAAAAATCTGAATTGCCAGCCTCAAGGGTTAAAGAAAAAGCATGGGAGAAGCTAAGGTTGGCCATGGCAGAGAAAGCTTATGCAGAAGAGGCAAGACAACGAGCGAAAAGACAGATTGAAATGGCGGAACAAGAATTTGCCAATGCCAAGAGAATTAGGCAACAAGCTCAAGCTGAACTAAACAAGGCACAGTCTCTGAAAGTGCATGCAACGAAGCAAATCAATTCAACAATTCTCCAAATCACTTGCCATGCTTGTAAACAGCAATTTCAAGCGAGAACACATCCAGATGAGAACTCTTTGGGTTTGAGTTACATGTCTTCAGCAATAACAGAAGGTGAAGTAGAGAATGATAATGATCTAGAAAAGCCTGCAGCTTATAACCTAAGCATAAGTTAATCCTTTCTGTTTATATATAATATTGAGATCATTATTTTGTTTATGATCCAAGTATAGGTAGGTTTTGATTATAAGGATGTGGTATGGATGAAGCTTTGAGAGAAGTTTTATTATTTTTCTGGTTAATGGAAGTTGTTCTGGGATTTATTAATATATAAAAATAAATGATGAATGGATTATTATTATTTGATTTATATATTTAGTTAATATTACTGAGAAATTAAATAAAAAAAAAGTAAATTAAATGAAATGGGTGTACAGTGGGACGTAGATATTGGTTAGGTTTTGAGTACAGGGAGAGACTATTTCATTGAATAAGAGCTCAGAGACAATGATATCTCTTTATCCCTAAACTTTTGGTAGTTTTGGATTTTCTGCTTGGAGTATATGCATATGAATAAGCCGAGCTCAGAAAATGAAGGTGACCTCTCTCGCCACCATTCAACAACAGCACTGACCAATATTTATAACCTTAACTTTTTTAAATTTATTTATATTTATATAAATAATTTAAATTAAAAAAAAGCCATGTTTTTCAGTGCCATAGTTGTAAGGGTTAATGCCAGACTCACTAGTCCCTCTCAGCCTCAGGCTCTCCAGAAACGAACTCCATTCACCAATTTTTTTTTTTTTTTGCTTGTTCATGGTAATATATACATAAGCTTTCTCTCTCTGCATCAGAATCAGAGCCATAGAAGAGAGGATGGGGACCAGTGGGGGAGTCAGAGGAAGCAGCATCTTTCCATTTATGCAGACACCATATTGAAAGCTTTTCTTTTTCTTGAGCTGGAAAATGAAATTTCTTTAAGTGGTCTCTCTTTCTTTTTTGACTTAAAAACCCAAACCCAAAAGGTAAAGGCTATTCTTAAGTGAACTTTTCAACCTAAAGGTCTCTTTTTTTTTTTTTTTCAAAAACAATATTTTCCCCTCTTGAACCACGTGCATGCTTCTTCTCTTGGTCATCAATGATATTGTTGAAGTGTTAAGTAATCTCTTCTCTGTGTTGAAGCTAATGAATGGAGTTAAATCAAGTGTTAATGAAGCATGCATGGTGTTATTTATTATGATTTTCATGCAAAGATGGCAACATCAGGTAATAGAATAGATGTTTATTATGATTTCAATACATTAACTGCATTTCTCGTGCTTGTGGGGATAAATTAATAAAATGTAGGCATGGAGAGATGAGATGAAATCATTTCATTGACAGTGATGGAAAGAGATTGCAGATTAATTGCATAATATATATTGTTTTACATTTCAACATTTTTATTTATAATCTTCCCTACCTAATATAAACCCTAAACTTTTTTTTTTTTTTTTTGAAATAGAGACCAAAAATTAAAGAGTAAAACATGAGATCTCTCATATTTATTCAAATACACTTTACAATCAGATTAAATCTGTGAGTGCAATATAAATCCTAAACTTTATAATATAGCTAAACTCGATTTGAGAAATATTCTTTTTTTTTTAAATAATTATAAAAAAAAGTTAATCTATATCAAATTAAATGAATTAGTAATAATAATATATTATTTTTAATAATATAGAGATATTAGATCATAATTAATATTGAAATATTTTAATTAACTTTTAAAATATTAAAAATAAGATAAAAAAATTAAAATACTTAAAAGATTAAAAAATTTATTAAAAAATTAAAATAAAGTAAAAAAATAAAAAATTTATTAAAAAATTTGACCGATCAAACCGAATCAGATCGATTCGATTTAAATTGTTTTCTATTTAAAATCAATTTGAATTTTATCAATACTAAAATTTCAATTTTCAATTTATTCCATTTAATTCGATAGTTAAATCATTAAAATAAATTAATTTCAACACATTCTTAATGATATATAAGTTAAATTAGATATTAGTAACAGTTACTATATATATATATATATATATATTGTCTTATTTTTAAAATATTTTTTAAAATATCTTTTAATATTTAATAAAATTTAATATATTTAAAATAAATATAATTAAAAAAGTAAATGAAAAAATTATATTTTTTAATTTGTTTAAAAAATTAAAGACGGAAGAAGTATTATATGTATAAAAAATGATTTATCTTATCGTATGCACAACAAATTTATTGAATAATTTGTCGTACGGAATGAAATGCAGTGGTCCGAGTGATCCCTCTGTCGAATTGTTCTTCCTCCACGCCTATTTTGTTAAATCAATAAAGTTATTTACTAAAAGAAAAAAAGGGATATTAGGTCAGCATGATTCACGAATTAGGATTTAGAATCAACCTTGCAATCTAAATATCTTGATTTAAAGTAAATAAATCCATTTTTTCCCAAAAAGAAAAAGAAAAAGAAAAAGAAAAGCTTAATGGTTTTGTCATTTTTTGGGTTCCTTCAACCGAATGTGGAGAACAAGGTTTTGGTTTTTGGTGTGCGAATCTTCTTCTCATTCACACTAATCAACAAATCTTTGCTAGTTTCTTGCTCATTAGTGTAAAATTTACTACAACATATGTTAAATATTAAAATTAGCAAATTTTACTTCCACGTTAATTTTATTATTATATCGATTAATATATAACAATAAGATAATTATTAAAAATACTTTAATTAATTAGATTTACAAGAAAAAAACAGTGAAAAAGAGATGTTCACATCGCTTAAATTAGTATATTAAAAAATGGATTAAAAGCAATTCAAAAATTTAAGTAATATAAGAGAATAGTATACATTTATCCACGTGATTCTTCTAATTTTATATTGTAAGAAGGTGAAAATAAATATAGAATTTTCTGATAATCCAGTGATGATGATATAACCGGACGTAAATAGAGATACGCCGGATTGTGTTTGATAATAGTAACTTTATACCAAGAATCGTTCTATCTAGAGAAATATGAATTTTGACGATAAACAAAATGTTTAAAGTATCTCGATCTTTTTTTTTTAAATTGGACTGCGTTCCCACTTATCATATCCTTGCTACGTGGTCATATCTTATAGTCACAGTTTATAACTTATTTTATATGATTATTATATAACATCAGTTATTAATAATTATTTTATTAATAACAATCATAATTTTGTTGCAAAATACCTACCACCATAATTTTATAACAATTACTATCATAAATTTAATTACAATCATATATTGCTATGATAAACTTAATCATAGTGATAAACTTTATATTTTTATAGCAAAAATCTTTACTATTGATTTTAATATTTCTTATAATAATTGTTCAATGTCTTAATTTGAATTACTATTGATAATTTGTTAAATTATAATTCTCTAATGTTAATATTTTTTCACTCATATAATTATTTCATCATTTTAATTGAGTTAGTCATTTTGCTCATTATGATATGCACATTTATTTTAAGTTTTTCATGTTTAATTAAAGTTAATTTTATAAAATATATAATAATAATAATATCATTTGTTGCCTTTGGAATCCCATTTCAATGAAGGGATTGTTTCATTTTGAATTGGGTGCTCAAAATGTATACCAAACTCCAAATGGGCTTTTGACCCAAAGATTTGCTGCAACCCACAACCCACTGATAAATTGGAGAATTCCTACAACTCTTCCTCGGAATTTGGGCTGTCGGTTCAGTCTGGGCCCAATTTTGGGCCACAAATCAATTATTTTTTATTCATTAATTTAATGTAACTCAGATACAACCGTGTTGTGTCTTGATTTTAATTCCCATTTTCAGTCAAATAACTTTTTTTTAAAAATAATTTTTTCATATTCTTTTTCATTAAAAATAAATAAAAATAAAAGAAAAAATTTTTAAAATGCAATTTTACCTTCAATAACTTTCTTCCTGTTCTTCCTCAATAACTCAATTTTTAAAATTTATTTTTTTCTTCTTTCCCAATAACCCAACTTTTAAAACTCAATTTTTATATTTCTTCCGCTTCCTCGATAATTTAATTTTTAAAATTTAATTTTTTTTTTACTTTTTCTTCTTCTTTCTCCTAAATAATTCAATTTTTAAAATTTAATTTTTTAATAAAAATAAACAAAGAATTATTTTATTGATGAATAGAAAAATAAAAATATTTTAATATATTTTGAATATATAGTGATTGATTTATTAATAATAGTTATTTAGAATGATAATTACTATAATTTTTAAAGAAAAAAAATTACATAAAATGATAATTATTATATAGCTGAGAGGTTGTAATTTTTCTTAAAAGAGAAAACTGCCTTATTTTAAAACTGTGTGGAAAAAAAAATAGAACAATTTAATTATTATTAGATTTATGGTTATATGAGTTTAGGTTTTCATAACCCTAGGTTGTGTAATATTATTACAAAGGAGAATCCCTTAAGAAGCAGACATTAGAAAAGCTGGGCTGTAGAATTTTATGATGTCTGATCGTGTAACCAGGTACATTGACTATAATTGATTTTCCAACCAAGCTTTGTCTATAAGATTAAGATAATACCCATTGATTTTTAATCTATTTACATGTGTCTGGATTAAAAATCTCTTACTCTGTCTGTTGGTTTCCTGTTCAAAAGAACCATGCATATTCCAGATACTCAACATTATTGGCACATGTTTGAGCAATAAGGAGAGATTAAAAAGAGACAGAAAGACTAGAAATTAAAGGAGGATAGGTTCATGAATTGAGAGTTGGGTGCATGAGTTGACTACAAATTTAATAGAGGATGAGGTGAAATTGATGTAAGAATGGGAGACAAACCTATACATTAACAACTGTCCTTCACTTCCTACTTCATACTCTTTCAATTCATTCTGCCTTGTCTCAACCTTTCCTAACCTACCTGTCATACTCTCCGAATCACCATATATTAATTATTGATTATGTTAAAAATTTATGCTTACAGCACTCAATTAAACTTGTATGCTGTGGTCACTGAGCTATCTATAATATAATAGAAATATACAGAGTTGGACTGGATGGCTTTGTTTGTATGCTCAATCATAAAACCTACTGCAACAGTAATGGTGGAAAAATATTAATAAATTTACTAATTTCTCTTTTATTATCGATATTCATCTAGAAAGTAGAGTTTACAGTTGGTGCATAAGCTCGATTAGAAAATAAATATTTTTTTTGCTAGTAACGTCTAACTGTCTTTATATTATAGTGTTATTTTTCTTTGTCACTTAGATCCATATATACGGATGCATCAAAATTCTTTTCACGCCAGGTAGCCATTTAATTTTTTCTAATGTGCATGCGAACAGGACTGCGAAGTGACCGGCTCACTTCTCTTATCTTCTGTCACATCACTGGACTAAATTTTTCCTGTTGGACCCGTGCTCATGAACTATCCGATCTATTCTATGTGTCTGGACTAGAACTTTCGATAATTTTATTTGAAAACGATCTGATAGATCTTAAATCTGTATTTTTTATTAAAATTTAATATAAAAAATCCGACCATCATAATTATTACCCATAAAAAAAAAGGCGTAACTAAAATTCAAATCCAGAATCATAAAGAGCTAATAATTGAAGATATTTTACTGCTCATAATTCAGGCTTTTATGTCTGGAATCTGCAGCTTTGGTATGTAAAGACAAATGTTGGAGAAATGGTGAGAATGAAGAAATGGATGAGAAATGATCCAACACAAGCAGCACATATTGATTGTGATGCTGATGCTGATTTGATGGTGATGGTCTGCTTAATTAATTACAAAAATTTTATTGTTAAGATATAGAATTTAATGATATATCATGCACCATACATACATTATATATCAGGCTCCTAAATTTTGTTTTACGCTGAGTTGATCCTCTCTATTTAAAGGTGAAAATTCGGGGAAGAGCCCTAAAATAATTTTTTTTTTTTAAATATAAAAATATATCATTTTTTTAATATATTTTATTTAAAAATTTATAAAAAATAAAAAACTTTAATCGATATGAATATAATTAAATTGTTGAATTATATTAAATTTATATTTATATGTTGATTTTTTTTTGGTATTTATTTTTTTGAATTATGGGATAGTTGAATTTTTAAGATTTGTTAGGATGATGATGGCGGCTAAAGTTGGTGCATTTTCTTCTTAATTTTTTATTCCCCTGACTTATTAATTAGTGGAGCATCCTACTCCATGCTTAATCAATATGGTATACCACTCTTTTATAATTTTTTTTAATATTATTAAAATTTATTTATTTAATTAATTTAAATTTACATCAAATAAATTCGTTGAAAAAATAAAACGCTCTCCAAAAATTATTTCATATTTAAAATTTAAATTTGAGATTTTTAGTTAAAAAAAAAACTCTACCATTTCATTTCATTCAAAAAAATTATTCTTTTATAATTTTATTTACAAAATTATAGATTTTAACTTTAGTATTATAACTCAATTAATCAAATTTTATTTCTCATACTCAAATTTAATTTAATATAATATATGAAATACTCAACTTTACTTAATTATAGCTGAAAATATAAATATGTGAAAAATTATTAATATTTGATCTTCTGAAATTAATTATTTAATCTCTTTATTTTTAAAAATATTTAGTTAGTCTACATCTTTCTTAACAAATAAGAGTATTTCAGTCTTCTTTGAAAAAAAAAAAACTTTTATTAGTATATTTTTAAAAATAAAGGATGAATTGGTTAATTTCATTCCAGTAATAATAATTTTTTAAAATATATTGATTTACCAATTTAAAAAAAAAAAAATACACTGACAAGAGAGAGAGAGAAAGAAAAAGAAGCAAAGGAATCCAATCTCTTACTGAGTAGTAAGGGAAGAAGCATTCCCAGTAGTAGAAGAAGAAGAAGAAGAATTCTTATGATTATGCATCCAAACTTTAAAAACTTGTCTACTAATTCCAACTCCTCTACAGAATCTCTCTACTTCATCTTCTTCATCTTTCCTCTGCAACTTCCATCCTAACTTCTCTGCAAATCCCAACATCTTCTCCTTCTGCTCCGCCGTAAACTTTGTCCTGAATCTCTTCGTCTTTCCACTGCTTCTTTCTCCCGGCAACCTACTACCCACATCCACATATTCCATCATTTCCATCACAGTCGACTGATCAGGCCGGCTGCTGCTGCTGCTATACGTTACTTTCCTGTGGAAATTGCGGTGGCAGCCGCAAGCGGCGCATTGGAGGGTGGAAGGAGAGGTGTGGTCTAGGGTGAATTCTCCACATCCATCTGTAGCGTAGCTTCCTAAGCTGGCTGCATGGTTTCTGAGGCATTCTTTGTATACGTCATTTGTGGTGTGATCGCCACCGTCCATCTCTCTCGATCTGTGTCTGCTACTACAACTACTGTAGTGTTGAATGTTTTGTAAGAGATGGGAGTGTCTGTTTGATATATAATGAAAATTACATATATATTATGAAGGGTAGAGGCTGTAAATAGTTGGAAAATCAAGGGGTAAGACAGGGAAGATATTTAATTAGGTTGTGTTGGATTGGTGCATGAATGCAAACACCAAAGTACACATTAATTTTTTTTTATATATATATAATAAGAGCAATTCATTTATGAGTTGGATTCAATTGGTTTTGGTCAAACTCAGATTTGACTACATTTTTATTATAAATCACAACTTCATTTTTTATATTTTCAGTTTAGTTACAGTCAAAATTAATTTTTTTAAAAAAATTAATTATAATTAATTTAATATAATTATTTTTTTTAACTAAAAATTGAAGATTGAGAATAAAATTTGAAAATTTTCGAATCCACTTCCATTAAATGCAAACAAATATAAATGTTATTTTTTTGATAAAAAAATATTTTATATATAATTAAAAAATAGGTTATTTAATTATTTTAAAAAAATATGATTCCAATGTGATAGCAAACATGATGGGTTTCAACAACATTGGGATATAATATTTAATATTGAAAATAAAAGGGTAAACATGAATATGATGGGCCCCCAAGGCAAGCAGTATGGGGTTCTTCCAATAATTAACCTTGGGAATTCATAATTCCATTATATTTTGCATTTTTCTTTAACTAAGAATTTAATTCCACATTAGATAAGTTAAAAGAGATGAGCGGTGGTGATAAAACACTTGAGCAATGGAGAAAGGAAAGAATGGGAAGAGAATGATGGGTCCTTTTGCCTTTTTGTTTCCTTTTACTTTTGTTTTGAAGATCTCTCAATCTAAAAACAACGACTTCACCACCAATATGCTAAAACATATCATACTAATTACTACTTTTTTTCTACAAGGGCTTTGCTGAACAAGGGACCCCCTCCCTAAATATCCCACTGCCATAACAAGATAGAAAGAGAAGAAAGCATCTATGAGTTCAGTTGTAATATATGATCCATCAGGGTACAACAAGATTTTGAAATGTACCAAATTTGAAATATTGCATTCTTCTCTGAAATTCACATTTTCTATAGAAATTTCAAAAATGAAACTTGCTCTCTCAACTTTGCTCAAAATTTGCATAAGTTAAAACCCTAAGTTAAGACAATCATCAACAAAAATACATATAGCTTGGTTTTACATGCAGCAGCCAAAAAGTACCGCATACTTATGAAGGCTCAAGTTTGTTCTTGATAGCTAAAGCTGCTGCTCTGTACCATGAAGCTGCGGCCATAGCTCCGGGATCTGGAACTGAAGCAAGGATCTCCGCAGAGACGTAGGTAGAGCGGCCAGCCTGCATAAACTCATCTCATAAATTCCCCGAATACATGCATTGCAATACACAAATATGAAAGTTATATTGCAACACAATAGCAAAATAAGGGAGCAGCCGAAATATATGCTAAATCTGTGCACCAAACATGCAAAGGGAGACTTGAGGAGTGGATATAGGGATTGGCTATGCCTACCACCAAGGTTTTTCAAATCAACCCAATTATTGAACCAGTCAAGGATGAAAAACAAAGGGTTATGAGTTTAAGGTCCAATGGGCTTTGAGAAACAAGGTCATTACTACTACTATTGCAGATCAGTTAAATCTCAGTCAAGAGATTATGCTTAATTCATCCTCCTTTAACATTAATCAATGAAACAGACTAGTGAAGAAAGATTCGTATTGCTAGACTTTGCAAAGGTTGCGGCAATAAAACTGAATAAACTTCTGTAACATCATCCATGTAACCACATAACTAGATTGGCATCAAGCTGCAAACAAAAGGAGCATCTACTTCATAAAATTATATGATTATACATAAACAGAAGAAAAAGTTCAAAACATACTGTAACGCTTAATGCTTATAAGTCCAAGAACATGAAATATTTGTGTTATTTTAATAGGGCGTGTTTCATGTAGGGTCATTTTAGAACCATTTTTATTAATTCCACGAATTTTATGTACATCATGCTATAAAATAAATTGAGAAATTGATAAATTTGTGATATTCATTTTCTAAAAAAAAAGTTGCTGTATTTTCTATAAATCTATAATCAAGTTTAATCTTAAAAAAAATAGTAAACATGGCAACTTATGATGTGATGTAGCCAGTCATGATTAATATGTATAAGGCTCAATTATACTTCTTATTTTTTGAAATCTAGCATCATATGAGCATGATTTACCAACATCATTATTGAAAGAAACAAAAAGGAAAAACCTATTACAGTAGAATGACCAAAAGAACATTTTTATCCTTCACATGTTGTACATACTTTTAGCACATATAAGAATTACTGCATATGATCTTACTGCAGAAAGGCTCGAAAAATTCAGGGAAAGTACTTCCCAACTTCATTTCGTGTATGAAAACAAGATTAGTTGCTGAAAAGCAACTTTGTTTTGTGTCCTTTTGCATCCAACATGGGTAATGGAAGAGACAACAAAGTTAAATATCCATGTAAATTCCATCATCGGCCAGAATCCACTTAGCATTATTCTTTTTGTATCTAGAAATGATGTGGGAAGTGCATGCCATTAAAGTACCAAAAGAAAATTAAAAAAAATAAAGAATATCACCTGTGCCTGCATGTGCCTGGTTGATTCAGCTCCAGCCAATGCTGCTTCAGATGATTGAATAAAAGCAGTGATAGGATCATCCCCAGCAGTTAATCTCTGCTTTTTAAAGTAGGTAAATTAGTATCAGAGTATAAAGCCACAAATGTGGAAATAAAAGATGATCATTCTTGCTGCCAACCTCCTGAAGAACTGCTGATGCTGGAATAAGTGCATCTAGCAAAGTGCGATAGCCAGCACTGGCCCCACCATACTTGCTGACTGCAGCGATTGAAGCTTCAAGTGCTTCAGCCCCTGCTTTAAGAGAGTGGTTAAGGTCAAAAGCAATTGTATCTGAAAATCATCACGTTAGGAACCAAATATTACATTGCTTTGATGTGACAACTGATTGTGAGTTTGCTTTCAACTGTGCATGAGCTGCCGTGCAAAATATGTTGTATCTGTTCCAAAGAGTAAAATACAGAGATCAACTACAAGTAAAAGGTAAAAGCAATGAACAAAAAAAGGAGTAATGACAAAGCTCAATTAAAATGCAGAGTCAAAGAAAGTAAAATACATAATCCCACTTGTTCCTCCCATAACTCTTCTAATAGATGATCCAATTTCATTTACTGTCTCCGCAGCATCATTCAGGGGATAACTACGAGCAGACGAAAGCGATTCAGATGAGACATTGAAAAAAGAAAATTATATTTGTAAAACTTTTTGCTAAAAAAAATTAAGTAGAAGAAAAAATACACGTTATTTTCCTGAGGAACTACAAACACTGTATTCTTGCAATATTCATCTTTAGCATGAAAAGTAAATAACAGAACATCTTTCCCTCTGCAATCATATGCAGGGGAATCAATCAATTTATATGTTTAATTTGTCCTAGATTTTCTAACAATCTAAACCATCACATGGCAATGTACCCTAATAAAGCAACAAAAATTCTCTTGAAGAGAAGAAACTTACAATTTTTTCATGTCCTCAAGAATTGCTGTTGCACCTCTATACATCTGAAACAGAAGGTACATCAGCAGTGGATCCCAGGCAAGTGATTATCGTGAAATTAAGAATTAAGTTCAAGGATAGACCCACCGTTGAGCCACAATCACCATCACCTACTTTGCTATCCCATTCATTTAAATCGTCTCTAAGATTGATAATTGCATTTGCTGCTGCCTCAATAGCCGCCTCAAGAATTTGCCCCTGTTCACTTAACTGCAGTGGCCGGCTCATCATCTAATCAAAAAGAGAAATGGACATTCAGGTTTGGCGATGTAGTATTGTGAGAAATGCTAAAAGCGCCTTGTGGTTTGATCTAATACACAATTTCATCCAATTATTTGAAGAACAATTATCAACAAAAAACAAAGATTTTTGAGGGACTAAAGTCAGGATTAAAAAGCATTCAAACTTCACAACTTCGGGAACTACAATGTGATAGGGATAGGAACGGGTCAGCTTTAGAGCATGGAGAAACTTCTAAAATTGAGTGAGCTGAAATATTCTTCTGTTAGAGAGAATTTTGAAGAAAGATACATGGAAAGGGGCCAGCTGGAAAAGAGTACAAATAAGGGATGAAATGGAGGAGCAATGTATGTTTTGGTTCTGAGTTCAAATTTCTCTGTTACAGAGGAGCAGACTTCCTGCACGGGACATTAATCCTGGAGGTTCTTATGAGCCATTTTAATTTCCTTATTTGTTCCTCTTTTACTATTTTTATTTCTGGATGGGGATTGTAAATTTGTGAAAGAGTTGCATTGTTAGAGTTGTATTGTTTTCCATTATCAATCAGTACAAGTTCTCAATAGAATTTCATATTCTCTTCATTGTTCTTTCTATTTTCAAGTCTTCTTTGTTCCTAATTCTATCAATTGGTTCGACCTGCCAAATCTTGAGACGCTGGTCCACAATGGAAAATAGAATAGAGAAGGTAGAGAAGAGATTGGAGAAGATAGAGAGGAATTAAATATTTAGCATTGTGAGCTTGAAGAAAAATTTAATAGCATTGAGCATTTACTTACTCAGTTGTTCTTATGAACCATTTTAATTTCCTTGTTTGTTCCTCTTTTATTATTTTTTATTTCTGGATGGGGATTGTAAATTTGTGAAAGAGTTGCATTGTTAGAGTTGTATTGTTTTCCATTATCAATTAGTATAAGTTCTCAATAGAATTTCAGATTCTCTTCATTGTCTTTCTATTTTCAAGTCTTCTTTGTTCCTGTTGAATCCCACATCGGTTGTGGAAAGGGATAATGTGCCCCTTATATGGGCCATAGGCACTCCTCCCCTTGAGCTAGCTTTTGGGGTGAGTTAGGCCTGGCCCAAATTTAACATGGTATTAGAGCCTCCCCATCCGATGTTGGGCGCCCCATAAATGTGCCACGCACTACTAAAAATTCTGGGCGTGAGGGGGTGTGTTGAATCCCACATCGGTTGTGGAAAGGGGTAATGTGCCCCTGCCCCCTTGAGCTAGCTTTTAGGGTGAGTTAGGCCTGGCCCAAATTTAACAGTTCCTAACTCTATCAATTGGTTCAACCTGCCAAATCTTGAGAAGCTGGTCCACAATGGAAAATAGAATAGAGAAGGTAGAGAAGAGATTGGAGAAGATAGAGTGGAAAAAGACAACCTTCTAAGAAAACCTAAATATTTACCATTGTGAGCTTGAAGAAAAATTTAATAGGATTGGGCATTTACTTACTCAGTTGTTATGGAAGGAAGGCAGTAAATGGAAATGGTCAAGCTCTTCAATAACTTCGTTAACATCAAATCAGTGATGAGTTTGTCATAAAAAAACAGGGTACCCAAAATCCCAAATGCACATTTGAGAGGAATGTTTGATTCTATTCTGATTAAATTGATCTTTAAAAGATTTGAGTATTTATATACAAAAAATCAACCTAAATTAAGAATATTTACAATAAGAATAAAATCCCTTAAATCAAGTCTAATAAGAATCCCAAAGGTTTGAATGCTCCTAATTAGAAACCTTCTATGTTGGTCAACACTACCCTTCAAGTTGGTGCATAGATATCACATGCACAACTTGCAAATCAAGTTGCAAATCAAGATATGACAGGTCTTGTTGCTGACCCCTTTGGTAAACACATCAACTAGCTGGTCATCAAAAGTTACGTGATCGAACATCAAGACACCATTTATTAACTTCTCTTTAATGAGGTGTCGATCAATCTTTACATGCTTTGTTCGGTCATGTTGAACCGGATTGTGAGCTATACTGATGGCAGCTTTGTTGTCACAGTACAAGAGGAGTTTGTCCCTGTCCAATAGTTTCAATTCCTCCAACAATCTCTGCAACCATAAGAGTTCACAAACGCCTTGTGCAATTGCTCTATATTCTGCCTCAACACTTGATCGAGCAACAACAATTTGCTTTTTGCTTCTTCAAGTGACAAAGTTTCCTCCCACAAGTGTACAGTAACCACTAATCGACCTTCTATCATCAAGGGATCCAACCCAATCTGCATCTGTGAATGAATGTATGCGAAAATGACCGTATTTAGAGAATAGGAGACCTTTTTTAGGAGCAGATTTCAAATATCGCAAAATGCAAAAAATAGTTTGCATATGAGATTCACGAAGATCATGCGTAAACTGACTGACTAAGCTGACTGCATATGTTGTCTGGTTGAGTATACGAAAAATAAATCAATCTGCCTACCAATTTCTAATATTTGCCCATATCTATTATCTACTGATTCACCAATTCTTACTTGTAGCTTGCGATTGGTCTCAATAGGAGTTTCCGCAGGTTTGCAACTTAACATACCAGTTTCTTCTAAAAGATCCAGAATGTATTTTCTCTGAGAAATAAAGATTCCCTTCTTTGACCTAGCAACCTCGATTCCCAGAAAATATTGCAGTTTTCCTAGATCTTTAATTTCGAACTCCTAAACCAAAAGCTTTTTCAGTCGAGTCATCTCTTCATGAAATGTCAGCCGAGTCATATTGTTAGTAATTTGCCTTTAGTATTTGACTAAATCTTTACACATTTAGTTTTTTAACAAATTTTTAAGCATGATTTACTTGTTGCTTAATTATAGGAGATTAGTTTAGATTTTTTCCAGATTATTTGCCGCAGTGGTTAAGTAGTTTTTTTTCTATAAATATTCATCAGTTAATAAGAAGGATATGCTTCCAAGTCCAATATATTCCAGTTCTTTAAATCCTTTTCATATAGCTTTATATCTGTCTTTTCTACAAAGTGGTATCAGAGCATATTATCTTGAGGGATCTGTGAGAATGGAGAGTGATACACAATCAGCTTTTAGCCATCATGCTGCTCCACCAGTTTTTGATGGCCAAAATTATCAAGCATGGGCTGTTAGAATGACGGTCTATCTTGAGGCTATGGATCTTTGGGAGGCTGTAGAAGAAGACTACGTTGTTCAACCGTTGCCTGCAAATCCAACGGTGGCACAGATAAAAAATCACAAGAAGAGAAAGACAAGGAAGTCAAAAGCCATAGCTTGTCTTTACTCTGCCGTTTCAAGTACAATTTTTACTAGGATCATGAACCTGGATTCAGCCAAAGCCATATGGGATTATCTCAAAAAGGAGTATCAAGGTAATGAAAGAACCAAGAGCATGCAAATTCTCAACTTGATTAGAGAATTTGAGATGGTAAAAATGAAGGAGTCGGAAACAATTAAGGATTATTCGGACAAGTTGCTGGGCATTGTCAACAAAGTAAGGCTGCTGGGTAAGGATTTCTCTGATAACAGAATTATTGAAAAAATTCTTGTTACTCTTCCTGAGAAATATGAGTCAAAAATCTCTTCTCTAGAGGAGTCTAAGGATCTGTCAAGCATATCCTTAGCAGAGTTGGTTAATGCTTTGCAGGCTCAGGAGCAAAGAAGGATAATGAGAAAAGAAGAAAATGTGGAGGATGCTTTGAAGGCCAAGTCAGAAAGTTCAGGAGGCAAAGACAAGAAATTTATGGAAAAATATAATAGCAGCAAGTTCAGCAATGTCAACAAAGGTGCTAGTTCACCTTGTACACATTGCAAAAAGTTGAATCATCATCCAAAGAAGTGTTGGTGGAGGCCTGACATTAAGTGCAGAAAGTGTGGTATCATGGGACATATGGAGAGAGTGTGCAAATCCCAACAGTCCGAAGTAGCAAAAGCTCATATAGAAGAAAATGATGAAGAACAACTCTTTGTGGCAACGTGTTTTGCAGCTAAGAACAACTCAAGTGATTCTTGGTTGATAGATAGCGGCTGCACCAATCACATGACCAACGATCCAACTCGCTTCATAGAGATCAATAAGACTTTTATCTCTAAAGTGAGAATTGGAAATGGCCAGCTTATTCCAGTCAAAGGAAAAGGCACAGTGGAAATTGAGAGCTTGACAGGTTTAAAACTTATTTCTGACGTTCTGTATGTGCCTGATATTGACCAAAATTTGTTGAGTGTTGGGCAGCTTCTTGAAAAAGGCTACAAAGTTTTTTTTGAGGATAAGAAATGCTTTATTAAGGATGCAATGGGCAGAAATGTGTTTAAGGTCATGATGAAGTCTAAGAGTTTTGCTCTGAATCTGCTGGAAAATGGACAAGCAGCATTTGTATGTCACCTCAGCAATGCAGAGTTGTGGCACAAAAGGTTGGGACACTTTCATCATGCTGGATTACTGTATATGCAGAAAAATGACTTTGTGAAGGGTGTCCCACCACTCGAAGAAGAGCTAACTGATTGTGTGGCTTGTCAATATGGAAAGCAGGTCAGGAAACCATTTCCTCGAATCGTATGGAGAACGTCACACAAGCTGCAGCTGGTGCATTCAGATGTTGGAGGACCTCAGAAAACATCATCTTTAAATGGTAATCAATATTATATTACATTTATTGATGATTACACAAGATTTTGTTGGATTTACTTCTTCAAATCCAAAGCTGAGGTTGCTAGTATATTCTGGAAGTTTAAAAATTGGGTGGAAAATCAAAGTGATTGCAGAATACGAACAATAAGATTTGACAATGGGACAGAGTACAAGAATGCAATTTTTGATAAATTTTGTGAGGATGCAGGTATTGAGCACCAACTCACAACTCCTTACACTCCCCAGCAGAATGGCGTAAGTGAGAGAAAGAACCGGAGCATCATGGAGATGGCAAGATGCATGCTGCATGAAAAAGGGTTGTCAAAAAATCTTTGGGCAGAAGCTTCAAGTACTGCAGTTTTCTTGTTGAATAGGCTCCCGACTAGAGCTATTGAAGGCAAAACACCATTTGAGGCATGGTTTGGTTATAAGCCAGATTTACAAAATCTAAAAATTTTTGGTTGCCTATGTTTTTCTTATGTGCCACAGGTGAAGAGAGATAAACTTGATAAGAAGGCAGAACCCGGTATATTTGTCGGATACAGCAGCACTTCTAAAGCTTACAGAATTTTCCAACCTAAAAATGGAAAAATTATTGTAAGTCGTGATGTCAAATTCATGGAGGACAAGCAATGGATTTGGGAGGAGACAATAGAAAGAGAATTTCCAAAATTCTCTCAAGAAATTAATGACAAGATAGATGATATTCCGGTTCGTGGCACAAGATTATTGTTTGATGTCTATGCAAGGAGTAATGTTGCTGTTTTTGAGCCTGCAGAATTCAATGAAGCAATGAAGGATGACAAATGGATAGATTCCATTAAAGATGAACTACGAATGATTGAGAAGAATGACACCTGGGAATTGGTAGATAGACCTCAAAATAGAAAGTTCATTGGTGTGAAATGGGTTTATAGGACCAAACTGAATGCTGATGGTTCTGTAAACAAACATAAAGCCAGATTGGTTGTGAAATGGTACAATCAAGTCTTTGGAGTAGATTTTTCAGAAACTTTTGCTCCGGTTGCACGTTTGGAGACTATCAGGATGTTGCTGGCTTTATCTGCACAAAAAGGTTGGAAACTTTATCAGCTGGATGTTAAGTCAGCTTTTTTAAATGGTTTCCTTCAAGAAGAAATCTATGTTGAACAGCCTGAGGGATTTCTAGTCAAGGGAAAGGAGGAGAAAGTTTACAAACTGAAGAAGGCTTTGTATGGCCTTAAACAGGCTCCCAGGGCCTGGTACAGCAGAGTTGATGTTTATCTTCAAAGTCTTGGATTTGCAAAAAGTCCAAGTGAAGCCACCTTATATGTGAAGAAATCTGATACTAACAAAATTGTGGTGTCTATTTATGTTGACGATTTGCTTGTTGCAGGAAGTGATGAAAAATTGGTGAATGAATTTAAAGCTGATATGTTCAAAGCTTTTGAGATGACAGATCTTTGTTTATTGTCTTATTTTTTGGGTCTAGAAGTGAAACAAAGTGCTCATGAAGTCTTCATATGTCAGCAGAAGTTTGCAAAAGAAATTCTTAAAAAGTTTCACATGAAAGATTGCAAAGAAATTAGCACACCAATGAATTTGAAGGAGAAGTTCAGTAAAGAAGATGGAGCTGAAAAGGTGGATGAAGGGCTGTACAGGAGTTTGATTGGTTGCTTGATGTATCTCACAGCCACAAGACCGGACATAACCTTTGCCGTAAGTTTGTTATCAAGATTTATGAATTGTGCCAGTAAAATTCATTTTGTAGCTAAGCGTATTTTAAGATATTTGAAGGGTACAACAGATTATGGCATCAAATATTATGGTCTTAAAAATTTTCAGCTCTAAGGTTTTTCAGATAGTGATTGGGCAGGTTCTACTGATGATATGAGAAGCACAACTTGTTTTTGTTTTAGTTTTGGCTCAGGTGTTTTCTCATGGAGTTTAAGAAAGCAAGAGGTTGTTGCTCAAAGCACAGCAGAAGCAGAGTTTATTGCAGCAAATGCAACTGTGAATCAAGCAATTTGGATTCGAAAAATACTTGAAGACTTGCAAATAAAACAAAATGATCCAACAGAGATTTTTGTTGACAACCAAGCTGCCATTGCAATCTCAAAGGACCCTGTCTTTCATGGAAAAACTAAACACTTTAATATCAGGCTCTATCACTTGAGGGAAAAGCAGAAAGATGGTGAAATCAAGCTAGTGTTTTGCAAAACAGAGGAACAAACTGCAGATATCTTAACCAAAGGTCTTCCTAAAGCAAGATTCGAAGAGTTGAGGAATAAGTTAGGTGTATGCAAATACTAAGGCAAGGAGGAGATTGTTAGTAATTTGCCTTTAGTATTTGACTAAATCTTTACACATTTAGTTTTTTAACAAATTTTTAAGCATGATTTACTTGTTGCTTAATTATAGGAGATTAGTTTAGATTTTTTCCAGATTATTTGCAGCAGTGGTTAAGTAGTTTTTTTTCTATAAATATTCATCAGTTAATAAGAAGGATATGCTTCCAAGTCCAATATATTCCAGTTCTTTAAATCCTTTTCATATAGCTTTATATCTGTCTTTTCTACACATATCTTTAGTGTCATCCCCTGTCATTTCTATGTCATCAACATAAACTATAAAAAGAGTAATTTTTCCCTTGTGATCTCTGATAAATAGGGTATGATCAACATTGCTCTGTTGATGGCCAAAGAAAATCATATCTCTACTGAATCGATCAAACCAAACTCTGAATGACTGCTTCAATCCACGCAAACCCTTCTTTAGCCTGCACACATTTCCTTGTGTTTTTTCATCACCAAATCCAAAAAGAATTTCTATTTACACTTCCTCCTCCAAATCTCCATGGAAAAATGCATTTTTCACATCAAATTGTTGGAGATCCCAATCAAGAGTGACAGCGCAAGATAACAATACTCTGATTGAGTTCATTTTGGTAACAAGGGCAAATGTCTCCCGCTAATCCACTCCATAGGTTTGAGTATATCCCTTGGCCACTAGTCTAGTCTTGAATCTTTCAATTGATCTATCTGCTTTGTATTTCACAATGAACATCCATGTATAGCTAACAAGTTTTTTCCCAGGTCAGAGAGTAGCAAGCTCCCAAGTCTCATTTTTTGCTAGTGTTTTCATCTCTTCAATCATTGCTCCTTTCCATTTAGGATTTATAAGAGTTTCCTTCTAATCCTATAGAATAAACACAGAGGAAATAGACAAGACAAAGACTCTATAGGATGGAGACAAAAACCCATAAGAGAGAAAGTTAAAAATAGAGTGCTTTATGCAAGATCTAACTCCTTTCCTTTGAGGAATTGGTTTATTTAGATCATCAAAGGGCTCAAGGTTCAAGGACGACTCACCAAACGGAGAAGAGAAAGAGTCATGACACTGAGTAGGCTGCACAATGGCTTTTTATGCTTCTATTTTGTCTCTTCTTGAGTACCTCCTTAAATCTGGTTTATCCAACCATCCAACTTGGTCACTAATAGTCTCCCCTATATAGTAGTCTCCTCTAGAGTAAAACGTTCTAGAGTTATAGAATCAAGAATCATCTTTTCTCTTTTATTGTCCCCCCCCCGAAGAATTGATGGGGTAGTACTGAAATAAAGTTCAGTCTCTCTAAATATAACATCCATACTCACAAAGTATTTTCTAAATGGAGGGTAGTAACACTTGTAACTTTTCTGTGTGGAAGAGTACTCAACAAACACACATTTAATAGTCCTCGGATCGAGCTTCTCACTTATTCTAGCATGAACAAAACACATGCATCCAAATACCCTTGGTTGGACAATATAAGCATTTTTTTCTTGTAGCACCTCTAAAAGGCTTTTAAAGGCAAGAGTTTTGAGAGACATTCTATTAATGAGTTAAGCTACTACTAAGACTACATCTCCCCAGTAGGTTTTTGAAAGGTTCATAGCGAAAAGGAAGATCAAGCTACTTCCAATAGGTGTTTATTTTTTATTTCAGCAACACCATTTTGAGCATTAGTGTAATAACAACTAATTTGATGCAGTATCCCATTAGACTCTAGATAAGCAGAAAAACGATCATATATGTACTCTGCACCATTATCAGTTCTCAAAACTTTTATCTAAGCATCAAATTGAGTACAAATTATCTTGTGAAAATATTGAAAGCAAAAAATCACATCACTCTCTGCTTTTATTAAATAAACCCAAGTCATGTGAGTGCAACAATCATTAAAAGTAACAAACCAACGATTACCAAATAGTGAGACCGTCCCCAAAAGTCAGAATGGATGGTCACAAAAGGGATTGTACTCCTATTATTATTGGAGGAATAAGAGGTTCTTATATACTTAGCATACTCATAAGCATCACAAACTAAAGAACCACATTGAATCTTGAAAAATAAATCAGGATAAAGTTTCTCTAGCACAAAGAAAAATGGGTGTCCTAATCGTCGTTATCACTATATGATTTCCTGGTTGACATCCTGATTTTTTCCAAAAGGAGCTCGAGGTGAATTCAAACTCAAATTCCCTTCCAATATATACAAGCCATCGTGCAGTCTACCATTACCAATCCTTTTACCGGTTTGAAAGTCCTGAATAATACAATGGTTGGAAAAAAATTCAATTTTACAGTTGAGTGTTTTGATGAGAGAACTAAGAAACAAGGAACATGAAGAATAGAGGATAGCTTGATATTTGAAGTACAAACAATAGAATCGGTTCCAGATATAGGAGTGGAGGAACCATATGCAATTTTGACAGTGTCTTTTTATAGACATGGAAGGTAATTAAGGAAGCTTTCAGAGGAGCCCGTCATATGTCTATTTGCACCAGAATCAATAATCCATAGAGCATAATCAAGAGACGAAATAAAAATATTATCAAAAGTCCTTACATTACCCACAAAAATTACTACCATTTCAAGAAAACACCACCCTTTTTCTATCAAAAAAGAGTGAAAAATTATTGTTAAGAAAGAATTAATGTTCACTGACAAAAAAAGGCATTGGTCCAACAGATTAGAAGTGTGACTTGAAAGCGAGTCTACCGGAAAGGATCACTACTGGAAAAAACCACCGGAGCACCAATGGAATTAGTAGATCAAGAGACAGAATTTCAAAGTGGCAGAATACCCAAATAGTAGCTGCCAAAGCCAAATCCAAAGCTACTAAGGGTAATCACCTTAACCCGGAGTACCAAACCTCAAAACATCACCCAATGCTGCAATACCCAAGCCGAATCGACACCAGAAGAGGAGACAAAGCCGTCGGATCTCGTTGGAAAAGGTCATACGTGTCGGTGCGTGGCGTCGGAGCAAAGAGAGAGGAAGGCGCGTGTGGGCTACACGGACTTTGTCTGATCGCTGAAATTGGACAGGAGGCTCAGGCCGCAATGTTGACCGATAGGGGTGGTGACACAAACAACTCACCCTAAACAGGTGATCTAGAGACGGCAGATTTGAGACCCAAGAAGCTATAGTAAAAAAATTTTAAACCAACAGACTGAAACTACAGATCTGAGAACTAGGCTATGATACCATGTAGAATTTGAGAGGAATGTTTGATTCTATTATGATTAAATTGATCTTTACAAACTTTGAGTATTTATACACAAAAAATCAACCTAAATTAAGAATATTTATAATAAAAATAAAATCCCTTAAATCAAGCCTAATTAGAATCCTAAAGATTTGAATCATCCTAATTAAGAACCTTCTATGTTGGTCAACATTTATCAAAGCATACAACATCACTCATCATCAACTTATTTTGCACATATCAAAGTATGACATTATTGCTTGAAACTAGACGATGATGATGATAAGAGTTGGCAAAAAATACTTAAAGTTGAAATTGAAGAATATCAATAATATAATCTTTCAAGTCCTCTTTGTTCCTACACGAATTTAAGGGAAGTTTAATAACTTAATTAGGTATCTCAATTCAAAATTAGCCTAAATGACATACGAGTATATTCATGTCGGAATTTACCAATTCCATAAATAATTCAATGGAAAAAAAAAAAGAACACCCAGAAAATCAATATTGGGGGTTGGGTACTTCAATAGTTGGGTTACATTAACCAACCTTGTTTTCCCGTGATACAAATTAATTTTTGCCATCACTAAAAAGATTCTCTACCAGATTTTGATGGTAACAATGCAGTCCAACAAATGAGTTGTCAGTGACTCATCTGATTCACTCATAAACTCATACGGAAATGCATAAATTTCCAATTTTTCAATTTCAAAACTTCAATATAATACATTAACCTCACAATTTAAATATAATATATTACCTTTCCCAGCATTTATCATTAAAACTAGAATTGAGCCACAAAATCAAGGACATGAGTAGGTAACTTCTCTTAGCATATGAAAATACCAAATCACAAATCAAAATAAGCAATGATGTATATGAGAAGTACCTCATCACTCTTTGTTAAACGATTCAGCGGCAGAGGAATAGGTATCTTGGCAGGTGGACGATTACCTGCAAATGAAGATTAACCCTAGACATGAACAGCAATCAAAGGATAGCTCCTAAGGACTTCTTTGTTTGGCATTCTGAATATTGACATGGTACTATTGGGAACTTTTTTTTTTTTTTGCTAGAAGAGAATAGATCACCATGGCTTATAAATTTGATGAATGATCATAGAAAACAATCTTAAGACAGTAGACAAAATTTAGTATAATGCACAAAACCAATGTTCAGACACATCACAGACCATCAACTCCAGCAGGCCAGCATGGAGCCTTAGTTGCAGCATCCAAACGTTGCAAAATTGCATCATCTGCCTTCATTATGGAAATTGAAAATCCTGACAACAAAAAACCCAAAGAGGTTAATAACTATATTGTTCAGAAAATAGATTGTTATTTACATCATCATCAATTTCAGACCTGCCATATCAAGAGAAGTCATAAATGACCCAGTATACACTCTTTCAACAGCCAGTCCATGCTCTAGCTGCAACTGAGGGACTGCTTTTCCAGCTGCAATCATCAGCTCCATTATAGGAGTGCCACCAAGTCTGCAGTTAAAAAGGAAAATAGAAGGGTCAACAAGCAACCATTTACTCAGCATGATGCCCAGATCATATAAGCAATTGGTTGAGAAAATTGATAACAAAGTTATCATTAATTAATTGGCAGCAAGCAACAAGTTAAAAGTTTTGAATGCTTAAAACATCCTCAAAGAGAAAACCCAAACAAAAATTAGGATGTTGACTTCATACAGTATTCCAATCCCCATCACCAAACAAGGTAGATACCAATCTGAAGCACCAAAAAGAAAATACTTGAACATACCCGTTTACCATGAGCACCACTCGATTACCACGTGTTATTGGAACATAGTTAGTTTCCTGAAACATTAAATGAAGCAGAAAACCAATTATCAAATTATAATATCAGCTGAATATTACAGATATTAATATCTGAAGTTGCTGAATATTACAGATATTAATATCTGAAGTTGCTGAATATTACAGATATTAATATCTGAAGTTTGTTTTCTATATGGGAGTAAAAAAGCCAATTACTGAAAAAACCAATCATAAGAGAGAGCATCTTTCTACATAAAATAATATACACTTAATGAACCAAACCTTTGCAAGAAAACACAGATTTGTGTACACATTGAAATTGCAGTATCCAAAAAAAAAATCGTAAATGTTGCAAAAGCCTTTAGCAGGTGAAGGATTGACACAGATAATGGCCCACATTATCATTGACATTATAGTTATTAAAGGCCCAAGACACACTAAGGTACAAAGATCCTCAAGCCTTAGTGCAAGCACACGCCTAATAGAGCTCAAGCATACAAAAATAAAACTTGCAAGAAAACTTCCAAAATTAAGAGTAAAGATTCATAACAACAATAAGATATTAGCACATTTTAACCAAATTTATCAAAGTTAACCATCTTCATAGCGTCAATCAAAAAAAATAATTTAGGGGAGAAAATATAAATCAACTATAGACTTCACCAATATCAACTTCTTTTCATCATTGTTTGAGATAAGACTTTCAGAACTCTTATTAGTTCAATTCACTAGCGTTAAGCTCTCGAGCTAAGGATCATGTCACGGACTCACGGGTCTTTGCACAGGGAAATCAACTTCAGCTGCTGCTTTGCCTTTGTTGCAATTCCCACCTCTCCTGGTGGAACCTGTGGTGGAAAGAATTTGAGAGCTCAATGGGGGGAGCTCAGGGTATCTCAAGGCTCGTTAAAGAGAGCCCCTGACCTTTTATGCGTTCTGACAAATAATTCTGCGTGCTTTATTCAATGATAATAACCTCTTATAAGGTGAAGGTTGCATTCAACCATAACAGTTCTAATTGCACCAGATATCTAATATAAGCAGTGTTTATTCAATTTGAAGAACTAATCTAGAATTCTAGATAAAGTAATTTAAATCTGTAAACTACTTTTGAGATAAAATGTTATCCAAATCAGCAATAGCGACTTCTGGCGCTGGGGCATTTCTCAATCCTGTTTTGCACATTTGTTGTAATGTTTTCCCACAAATGCATCCATAACGACTACCCATTCCCCCTACCTTTTTTACAAACCCAAATCACTCGCCTAAATTTCTAATTGTTCTACTTTAGATAACCCAAAATGTAGCCTCTTATTTCAGTCAGACAAGTTGTATGACATGACATCAGTAAAACACTCCCATATATTTATTGTGAAAAAGCATCTCAACAAAGGAGTTTTAGACTGATAAAGCTGCATTTTGACAGAGATAGCACCTATTAGCTATTATATTCTCCTTTCAGAGATTGAAAATGGTTAAGATCCCACCATGTTGCTTCCAAACAAGGAAAGATGCCTTTATTGGAACATCCATCACTCTTCCATCTTTCAGTATCATATGCCTACTTTGAGTCATAATAAATGCAGTATTCATTCGAGTGAAAGAAACATAAGGAGACAAATAATATCAAGAGATATCACAGTTCACAATTGATAAAAATCTATAGTCATTTACTTGAGCATTTCACTGTTTACCCTTTCAATCTGGTAAAATCATTTTTAAAAAAATAAAGGCTTCTCTTCTTGTCATATGTGAACTAAATACAGTATTTTTTTTTTTTTTACTTTTCTTCTCTCCTTTTTCCCCCTTCAGTTGGTAACATGATGAACGCCTTATAGATAAAAAGTAGAGGCTCAAATTTAAAGACATACCTGGGATAAGATCTGCTTAAGAACATACGAAACAACAACCTCAACAGGCTGAAGGTCAGCCACAACAGCTCCAGGTTCACCATGCTAGAAGGCAGGCAAAACAAACCATATTAAGATTTCATGCATAAATGTCATTCTAGAAATTGAAGTATCAGAACTAAATAGAAGCACTAAGCAGACAAAAAAAATAGTTAGCTACTAGGTGAAGTGCATATCAACAAGAAGCGCCAAATTAAATACCCACCACAATTTGACCACATAATTCTCTTTACTTTCTTTTTCATTTTATGATAAGATAGAAAAAAAAAGGGTTGACAGATAAATTTAGACTCACCTAAGTTATAGTACTAAATGTACAAAAAGAATTAATTACCACAAAACTCAAAGACATCGAACGCACTTTGATTTTAGGAAATAGTGCCTCATTAAAAATTACTTACAATTCCAAGACCAAGTTCCATCTTTCCTGGACCCAAACGATCTGATGTAACCTGACCAGGCAGTGTGCAAACTGACAATGCAACACCCATTGTTCCAACAATTTCAGATGCATATTTTGCCTCTGCAGCAACCTCATTGAGAGAGAGTCCAGCAGCAGCAGCAGCTCCAGCAACCTGTTTCACAGAGAGTCAAGTAAGGATTTCTTGAAAATAAATTTATTCAAATTTTTAATTGTACAAAAAATAAGGTTGTACTTCTTGTCAACTCAGAGTTCCAAAAGAACTAAAGCAGTCATACTCTAGAGCATAGCAAGCAAATAAATAATTAACCTAGGAAAACAAATAAAGAAGGCCTTTGCTAACAGCCACATGATAACTTATAATTAGTTCAGTTCTGGCTGAGTACTCTTCTTAATTAACAATTTTGTTTTCCAAAATAGAGCTTAACAGTGCGGTTAAAGAATCTTATGTTCATCTTTCACAAAATTGAAACAAGTTTTCACCATTCACATAATTCATTTAGTTATGCATATATGAATAGTAGACAGTAATTGGTAAACAAATGAATGCAATATTCAACTACAAAGTTGATAGTATAAGTTGCAATCATGTTAATACCTACAGAAAATGGTGAGAAAAGTAATCTAAAAACAATACTTTCAGATAGAAATAAAAGAAACAGAGAAGTACAGGAAAGAGTATATGAAAAACTTTATCTCAAGTGGGTAACATAAATTCCATGCCACAAAACTTTTAGTCGAATCTCTGTGTGTGCGCATCTGTGTGTACGTGCTTAGAGACAAATATTACCTTATGAACCAGAATAGTCCCTGCCAGACCACGCCGGCCAGCTATGCCCTGAGTTGGAGGTAAAGCACAATCATCTCCAACAATTACAGTCTGCCAAAGGAAATGGGAACTTTACTTTTGACTCTAATCACACTAGTAATATGTCCAAATCTAATGAAATAAAACAAAGTTTGAACAAAAACATACCTCCACTTTATAGCCTTCAGATTTTGCTTGCTCTGCAGCCAAACCAAAATTTAAACGGTCACCAGTATAATTCTGTCAACACCCAGATTACAGCACCGTGAATCCAAAAGAAAACCACATGAACCAACTTTAATTAAAGTACTAAGAAATTCATAGAAAGGCGACCCATTGTTCTTTGAAGTCATCATTCAGAAAGAAGCCATCATTTCCATACAACCAATAACATTGAAGTCAACTAAGAAAGTTGATTCAGAAAGAGAGTACCGTGACAATTAAAAGACATCCCTTCGGACCAGTTACAGCTCGAATGCCCTAAAATTAAATTACATCAGAGTAGAGTCATCCAAAACATAAAAGATATATATAGAACCATGCATATATCTTGCAAAAAGAAAAAAAAGTTAAGGAAATTATACTGCAAGAATTGAATCAACTTGTGGAGAAGCAAAAACTTCTCCACAAATAGCAGCAGTGAGCATCCCTTCTCCAACAAATCCAGCCTGTGCAGGTTCATGTCCACTACCACCGCCTGTAGCATAATAAATATAACAAAAGGGCTATGAAAAACCAAATGATGGAAGGAAAATATAAGTCCATCATCAGAAAATAGGTGCACATCTGTAACAAAAGCACACAAATGTTCATTTTCAAATCCACCCGTACCTCCATATTGTTCCCAAATGAATAAGGAAAAAAAAATCCACTGTTATTTTTCTTTTTACACATTCTGCTTGCAATTCAGAAAAATCATTTCATTTCTCAAGCTCGCTGATATAAAATGTCTTTACTATCTGAATATTTGGGGACACAGTGTTTTTTACTACAAAAGAAATTAAAGGAAAAAGTGCCTTATATGACAAATCCACCTCATCCCTTATGTTCTCCCCAACATCTCTTCTCTTGCCCATGCTCTCACTATATCTTCCAATTTGGAGCCAGACACTATGTCGGGGAACTTTAGTTGGATAGGAAAAGAAAGGACAGTCTTCGATCAATGGAATAGGAAAAGCAAATAAGGAAGTAAACAATGATTCATGTCTGGATGTTTCAAAGGATAAATAAGAATTTTAAATATTAAGGGTTAAACAGCCTTAATTTTTTCTTTTTTAATATTGAGGGAGGAATAACTCAGATCCCCTCAAATTTTATGGGAAAGCAAAGTGGAGTTTGACCCTCAAAATTCCATTATCACTATAAATAAAAATGGGTAAAATAAATGTAAAAAGAAAAAAAAAATGATAACTAAGGCTCAAATGAAAGTAGATTTTAAAAAATACCACACTTAAAAGGGAATATACATTTGAGAAGCTAATATTGAGATTTTCAATGTCTCAATTGTTATCAAGCCATACAGTTTGTGCAAGCTTGTATTTTCATGTTTGTAAAAACTAGCACACAACCTTTTTCTTTATTTTTAAAAAATTAGAATACACAATGCCCTTACTGCAACATGCACGCTAACTTCATGGACTAATACTCCAATCCAAGAATGTGAACCTTCCAATCCATTACTATTTCTGAAGCAATGAAAAACACCATTACGATGGATATCTAACTAAATTAGCACCCTTTATTTGGAAGAAATTACAACATTACTTAAATGCAATTCATCACTAAAAGTTTCTTACAATCTAAAACATCATATCACCATTTCATGTTTGGATCTTAAGTCAATGCGTCAGGGAAAGAAAAAAAAGGATCCAAATGTTGAGCTTCGCAGAAGCAATAAAGGTTTAATGTTTCAATGCTGGAAAAGAAATGGTATTCAAATGCTTTGTAGTGTCATAAACCTGATATAATTGCAACCTTGTCATATGTAGCACTTGAAACATCAGCACGTAAAACCACCTTGACCTGTACATCCCCCCCAAAAAAATGACATTATCATCTTGTGATCTTGTGCACAAAAGACACATATTGTGAGTAAATAAATTAACAGCCAAATCACCTCAGGGAAACCATCCAGGTACTGCAGGCCAGGATATGTTTCAATTAGACCCTCAATGTACTCAGTTACCACATCTGCAGTCAGAAGTTACAACAACTAAGCAAAATGCTATGCTTCAACAATATTTTGTCCTCACTAAAAAAATAAAGGATAAAAGATAAAAATACACTGAACAACCTGGGTATTACCATTTCTACGCTATAGATACAACCTATTCCTATTTTGTTATGACTAGCTCACCATGGACTTACTGATAAAAGGTGATATGCTTATACTGCAACCTACAAAATGCCTCCACTGTCAGTGTAGAGTGATGAAAACTATCACAAGGGAATTTCATTCATTGAACACAGTGTAAGCACTTCATATAGGTAAGGTAAATGTAAATACTTTCTATATAACCATTTGCAGAGCTAGTTTAAGTCCCAATAGTAGAAGTAGTTGTCCCCTCAGCTTGAGTAAACTACCCTCTGTTGGTATGGTAAGTATCAGAGGTCTGTGGGTAAGCTCTCTGTTGTTTAATGAAAAGTGTGAGACCCACTTCAGCCATGCACCATTCCAGGAAGTGATAATAGACCCAAAATACTTTTTTTTTCCTTTCGAACTTTCCCTTTCCATATTACTTTGGATTTTTCATTTAATGCACCATATCATAGCAAGGAAGAAAGCTGAAAATAGTCAAACCCTTGATTGAATTCATCCAATTTCTCTTTGTTTTCAGAATATCTCTGATGAAATAGAATTAGGTCGCATAGCAGGTCAGAAATTTATTAGAACATTACTGCAGAATTGGTCTTAGTTTGGAATTAAAGGCTTAGTTATTGTTGTTATCTGATGAAAAAGTGCAAGCAGCCAACGTGAGATTTAGAAGACTCATACGCATTACGACATAAAATCATAAAGCCCCAATGACAATCTTTGACCAACATTAATAAGCAATAATAAGAAACCACACACAAAATGATTGATAAGTGCTTATTTGGCGCCAATAATGCTGGATAACCCCCAAAAAATTTGAATGAGCAAATAAACATGCATCACACACACCCAACACAATTCGTGAACAAATGTTTGGCAAGTGAAAAATCAACTGAATCAGAGCCTTAAATTAACATCAAATATGACACTAAGTTTCGAAAATTCAAGGAAAAAGAAAAGAGAAATCATGCAACCAACAAGAAGCATAAAAATCAAAATAAAAAAGGGGGAAAAAGAAAGGGGAATAAAATGAGAACCATTTGGGTTGTTGATGAGTTTCTTCCCTTGAAAAGCCATGAAAAAAAGCGTAGCTTCAGCGATCAAAGATGGCAAAGAATGAGTGAAAGACTGTAGCTTTGGGAATTTGCATGAAAGTGTAGAGATTGTGTTGATCTGGAAACTTGAATTGCAGAGTAAAGAGAGCTCTCCGTCTCTCTCCCCTCTGTAGATATCGAAGTGTTTGCTTGAACCTTCGCGTTAACTGCTGCTTGTCCGGACATGAGAAATCTTCGCTAATTTACTTTGAGGTGGATCATTTTTTAGCCCAATTCAGGCCCAAACATTATTATTTTTTATTTAATTTATTTAATTATATGAGTTTTTTTTATCATTATGGGCCATAATTATAAAATTTTTATATATTTTTATTATTATTTATAATTTTTAAGTAAAAGTGATTGCAAAAATGTTACAATTTTTGTGATTGAAAATTTTAAACTTTAAAACAAATAAACTATTAATATATTTAAAATGCTATAACTTTATATAAATTAAAAAATTTATATTAAAAATAAGGAAAATATGATAAATTTTATCTAAAAATAATAGAAAATGATTTTTTTGTTTATAATTAATTAATTTAATATATATAGTATTTATTATTTAATTGAAATTAAAATTTTATTTTTTATTATTTTACTTGCATTTGTTCAAAAAAATATATAAATCTTAATTATCATGATAGAAAAAATTTATATATATATATATATATATATATATATATTTGAATTACAAAATTGATCTAGTTCCATATTTGAATACAAGCAACGTCAATATTGCCTCTGTGCTAGAAAAAAAAAATGGAGGATCGTGTGCAATTATATGTTTACCACATATGCCATTATTAAATTGAAAGTATTTTGGTATAAATAATAGAACGGTAAATTAACCAATTCGTGAGCTATTCGATGTTAGACTAGATAAAAATTCGATCGAACTCGATTCGATTTTTAAATAAGTTGAATTCGAACTTAATTTTTAGGTTTATTTATTAAATAAGCTAAACTTGAATTCAGCTCGTTAAGATTTGCGGACTGAATCGTTAAAAGGCTCGCGAGCTAATTTTTTAAGAGACTCGTGAAAACTCATTAAGAGACTCGTGAGCATATTTGTTAAAAGGTTCGTGAACAGACTCATTAAGGGGCTCGTCGAGCAATTTCGTTAAGTGATTCGACTGGATTCGATTACACCCCTAAATATTCAAATGAATTAATTATATTTTTTTAATCATTTAATCTATTTACCAAATATATTATTAATTTATATATTTATATTCCTTAATATGTAACTATATTATTAATTTTTATATTTATTTTTCACTATATATTTTTTAAATTATTTAATTTTTTACTAAACTATTATTATTATTATTATTATTATTATTATTATTATTATTATTTTCATATGTTTATATATGTATTTGTATTATTATTTTTTTATTTAATATTATTTACTTTATTTTATAAATTAAAATTTTTATATAATTTAAATATAAATCAATATGATTCTATTAATAAAATTTAAGTATAATGTATATATATAACTATATAATTTAAATTGATTATACTTATATTAATATATGTATTTTATGTAATATTTTATATTTATATTATATGTATAGTATTTTTTATACAATATAAAATAATTTAATATAAATTATATATTTAAATAAAAATAAATAATGATATATAAAATAATCAAATGATATTATATGAATAATCCATGATAATATATAAATAATTAATGATAATATATTAATAAATTTTATATAAAAATGTCAATTGATACTTTATTTAGCATTATATCGTTGATTTTATATTAAATATATTTTATATAATTAATTAAAAGTTTTATAATTAGTATTTGAATAATAAATAATATTTGATATTATAAATAAATAAATAAATATTAAAATCTAAATAATAGAAAAAATACTTCAATTAATTTTTTATTTAATAAAAGAAAAAAGTTAGAGAATATGAGAGAAAAGAAAGAAAATAAAAGAATAATGAGAAAAAAAAGGAAAATTATTGGTAGTGAAAGAGAAAATAAAAGAAAATGAAAAATAATATGAGAAAAAATTTAAAAAAAATGAAAAGTAAAAGAGATAAAAGTAAGAAAAATGAAAAAAAATAAAAGAAAAAAAATAGAATCGATAACGAGGTGAAGAAAATAATATAAGAGAAAAACGAAGAAATGAAAAAAGAAGATGAGAAAGAAAACAAATAAAATGATGAAGGGAGATAAGGTGTGTAAGTATACAAATACGTGAATTAATAATAAATTTAATAATGAAATTAATCCATAGTAAATTTAAAAGAAAATTATGGGTGAATAAAAATAAAAAAGTGATATTATTTTTTAAATTTTAATAATGAATTTTCTAATTTATTATTACTAATTTTTATATTAGTAAAGAATTACTTTTATTATTAAATTAAAAAAAATGTAAAATTTTAAAATAAAAGCGTAACATTTTTCTTCGATATTTAGTAATAGATTACTGAATCTGTAAATTAGTAATCAATTTTGTAATCAATTTTGTAATGAATTATATCCATTGCTAAATTGAAAAGAGAATGTGGAATTTAAAAAAAAAAAGTCAATTTTTTATCAAAAAATAATAACAAATTAATTTCGTTATTAATTTGATAATATATTTCATTTTGTTATTAAATTCATTGCTATTTTATTCATTTACTATTTAAGTAATTTATTTATTTAGTAACCGATTTAGCAATAATTTTAATACTACATTAAAATATGTTACGAATCTCTTGCTAATTTAATAACCGATTAGTAACAAATTTTAAAATTTTATTAAGTAACAAATTTAATAATAGATTTATTAATCCATTATTAAATTATAAAAATTAATAATGAAGTACAAAATTTGTTATTAATTTATAATGAATTTAAATTAGATATTAATATTCGTTATTATTTCAATATATGTTTTAATGCTATAAAAATTAGATAGTAATTTTTTATTATATTATTATACACCAAATGAATTAATAAAAAAAAAGAATATGATGCATTGAGATGTAAAAAGAGTAATTAATTAATTAATTTAGGTGCAAATGCTAATCCCATAATCCAAATCCCCAAATATTTTGTGGTTTTAAATTAGTTATGAAGAGGAGAGGAAAGGGGAGAGTTGTGGGGATGAACAAAATGGACAAAAGTTGTTGGAGGATTTGAAGGGAATATTTGACTTAAGAGGTCCAACTTTTTTTTTTTTTACAAATAATTTGTGGATTTGAGATTTGTTATGCCCACCTATCACTCTAAAACCAACAACAAAAACCCTTATCAGCCTCTCAATCCATTCATAATATGGCCCCTCTCACCATAATTATAAATTATTTTTGTATATATTTAAATAATACAATATTTTAATAATAATTTTTTATTTTCAAATCACAATAAATTATTAGATATTCTCGATGCATATGAATTTTCTCAGACAATGAAGTTGATTAATTTACTAATACGGAAAGCTCAAATTTTTGTGAGAGAATGAGCATTATTCTCATATGCTCAAACTGTAATTCTAAATGGAATTTAATTATGAATTATTTATTATATGAATATTATTTTTAATTTCTTCTATTAATTTATGAGAATTTTTTAATATAAAAATCAATTTATATGTAAAAATTAAATAAATTTTACAATATAAGTAGTTTTTCTTAAGTATATCTTTTCAAACAAATAATTGAATCTGTCATGTTTACAAAAATGATAATAGATAGATCCTGTACTATATGTGAATAAAAGTTTTTCATTCCTACCACATTATATTTTTAAAGTTGTAATTTTTATGTTTTCATAAATAATTTACCATTTTTTTTTATTTTAATTTGATCCAATGATTATACCTAGAGTGCTGTATGCAATTGATAATATATAACATGAAGTATTGACAAATATTTTAGCAAAAAAAAAATTGACTTCATTTGAAAAATAACTTGAATTTTTTAATTATTTAATGATGTGGCAAAAAAAAACTATATTATGATTGGTCAATCGTGTATGAAAAAAAATGTGAGAAAACGTGTGAGGGGTGGGTATTCACGGCAATCACTCAGATGCTTAAGTTAGTAAAATGGAGATTAGGGCGTTTAATCTCAGTTTTTACTGAGTTAAGTTCTGAGCGTAACTCTGCTACTGTTGGTTCCTTTTGCTTCTTCGAATTTTTTACTCTTTCCAATATGTCTTTCAGGTCATAGGAAGGCTTTTTTCTTTCTATCTTTTGGTCTGGGAGGTCTTGTGCTGTATTGTTGGTTTCTTTATAGAGGCTAATATAAGTCTCTAACCTTTCTCTTTTCTTTTCTGGATCCTCAATATTATCTATCAGGTCAAGGATGAAATTATCCTCTTTTGTCAGTACTAACAGACCATTCATGGCACACAGCGATTTATAATAATCGCAATTCCCTTCACAATCTTCTTTCTGACTTTCTTCTTCTTCTGTGCTACTTTCTTCTTCTTCGGTAGTATAGTCCACTGCATTGATCTCCATTGTTTCTTGCTCTGAGTCTGTTTCATTTAGCAAAAGTTTTGCCAAAGCTTCTTTCAAATCTTCTTCTATAGTTAAGGCTTGGATCTGTTGTTTGACTCGACACTTATTAGCGTAATGTCCCACTTTTCCACATTTATAGCAGACTATAGTTTTCTCTGCTTTGCCTGGATTAGGCTTCTTTCTTTCTTTTGACTTCCGACTGCTTTCAGGTTTTGAATACCTTTTATGCTTGTCCTTGTATGGGCGTTTATTTGCGAAGAAACGCTTGCGGCGATGTTGCCGAATGTCATCTTCTCCTCTCCTACCCCCCTTAAATTTCGTGGACGGAAATTTAATAGGTGGTAAGCCATACTGTTCACAGAAGTTACCAAGGATTTGTTTACCATAGAACCTTTCCTTCTGCATTTGCTTATGAATTTTTAATTCATTGCAAAGATGGATGCCTGTAGTAACCACTTCAGAGGCGAGTTCTCCATACGTGTAGTCATGATATGGTATATTACCATTATGCTTACTGCGTATTTGCTCTCGTACTCGTTCAGCAAAGAGTGCAGGAAGTCCTGCCAAGAATTTCTCTTTCCAGACATGATTTTGACTGTCTTCTCTGGTAAACACCAGAGAGAAGAAGGTATCTCTATACCATTTGAAATGAGAAAGATCTGGGCAGCGCAGATTAATTAACTGCTCTTGTGCTCTGTCAGTAAACATGCTAACTGAACCGATGAAGTGCAACCCTATAGTGTATAATAGGGTATTAACCACATCTGGGATTTGGTGAGCTCCTTCTTGTTTCACCATGTTGAATATTTGAGTTTTGCCTTCGGTTGAGACTGAAAAGTCCCACCAACCTTTTAGTTGGCCACTGAACCCTGCTATTAAGGCTCGTGCAGTGTGAGGGTCATCATTACCCTTTGCTCTACTCGCTGTGGCATACATAGTCATATATTGGAGGACATTCTTGATTTGATAATCAGATAGTCCGTCAATGTTCCATTCGACTATAGAGGAGCCGTCATACTGCATATAGTTGTAACTGGCATCTTCAAATTGTAAATTAATTGGCGACGGTCTTGGATAATAAGGTTTTGCTTCCGTAGTTGCCCGTGTTTTAGGATACTTTATCCTATTGATTTCTGCTGGTTTGGATTCGTTCACCATTGTTTCGAGTTGGATTAACTCTTGATCAGTACTCAATGCTTCTTCTTCTGACTCCATTGTTAATGGAGCAATTGCCTTCTTTTTAGGATCCTCTTTTATTCCAAGCTTGGCTAGCCTCTTTGTTAGTTCTTCTAACATTTCTTCATTTTTGTTCAATTTGAGGCCAAGGTTCTTGCTATCCATAGGCTTGAATAGCACCTTTTCTTCTATTCTAGGGCCCATAGAAGATTCTACTATGTCCCTTTGTGGAAGAATATCTATTGTTCTTGGCTGAGCTGCTATTTTTGATACTTGATTTTCAACTCGATTCAGCTGCTGTCCAATGGTGTGAAGGCTGAGATTGGTGTAGTTTTGTTGTTTAGCTGCTGGGTTTTCTGAAGGATCATGGGAAAAAGGAATGCATTCTATTCTGGTATTTTCTGTGGGTTGATACACTATGTCGATCAACGGTGGATGCATTTCTTTGAGGATTTTCTTTTGAGAGGTCATGAAGGTTTTATAATGCGATTCAAGGGTGGTTAAAAAGGAAGGATCTTCTAGGTTTGGGTAAGGCTTTTTCAGTATGGAAAAACAATGCTTGAGGAACCCAGGAAAGTCTTTACTTCCCTGTTTCTGGGTTTTGTATTGTTCATACTTCCTGTTCCACATTTTCTGTTCTTTGAGAGGAAGTTCCATTTGAAACCATTTATTAAATGGTTCTTCTTCTGTTTCTAGCAGCATGATTTTGAAGGATTTTGAAATCAAGCTTTCTGCATCATAGCCCATATCTGAAGGGGTTGGGCTTTGAGGCCTTGTTGGGCTTTGTGGCCTTGTGTACACAGGATTGGCCACTTGTTCTTCGGATCTTTGGAGCCCAACTACTGAATTACTTCTCAGGGCTGGTACAGAAACCGATGTCCTGGGAGGTAATGGTTCTGACAAGAAAGACTCTGTCATTGATCTTCTGTCAGAAACGCTTCTGCTTCTGCTGAAGGTGATAGCAACTGCTCCTTCATTTGACTGCATAATAGATTGAACAGTGGTTGATTCCTCCTTTTTTGGAGGTACTGCCTCTTCTAGAAGCCAACTATCAGGTAAATTAACCTGATCCCATTTGATAGGTTTTGGAACTATTAAATTCCCTTTTGACATATTAGTCAAAAACAAAGTAGTTGTTCCTTTTGGAGAGACTAACTTTGTGGCACTATCCCTTAAATTAGGGACTACCGTATTCATTGCCTTATAATGAATCCTATAAATCAGGATTAAATTTTCAGATCCTGGTACCATGTCGTACCCCATTGTCTTTATATCCAGAATAAGGGTTTTCATTATATGTGGATCAGATAATGACAAAGTAAGATTTGGGTAACATTGGAAAAAGATTGGTCCATCACAAAGAGAGGATTCCACTACTCCTAATAAGGAGTCACTGAACTTATTGTGTCTTTTATCTCTGACACAGAGCATGGCGGCTGTATTAAGCCCCAATCTGGTTGCGGGTTTTACCGCGACTTGTATCATTCCTATATGAAGGAATAGGTATTTCTCTTGATGCTTTTGAATGAGTTCTTCTGACAATAAACTCATTGATTTTAAATCTCCATGAACTGGAGTAGCCTGCTCTACAGTTTTAACTATATAATCAGATCTAAGTTTGAAAGGAGTTCTGTAGATCAGATCTGAGGAGACAGGAGGTAATTTCCAATTCTGTAAGCTAGTATCTATGTCGGCTGCTAATAATATTTCTTTATTTTTATTTTTATTTTTTGAGATTATAGATCTAGATGAGCTAGATGAGCTAGATCTCCTAGAACCAGAGATTGAGTTAAATATCCGTTCCATTTTCTTAGATCACTGTCAACGACTTACTCTCCACAATGCCTAACACTTTTCTGGTTTTCTGGCAACGAGACACGCGACTTGGGTTTCACTAAGAATAATGGACTGGGTTCAACCTAGGCTTTGATACCAATAGGGGAAGCAAGCGCAATCTTGCCTTCTCTAGCAAGAGGTGTTTAATAGGTAGTCTATTAAAAATTATTATTTCTAATTAATTGATTTAAATAATTTAACAAAACATTAAACAAAGCCAAAGTTCGTTGATATTCTCGGCAGTCACAGTGTTCATTATGATTAACAGAATGATAGGTGAACAATTCACTACCTTCAGCTATAATGGCGTTCTTAAATTGCAAAACTTCGTTTCTATTAGTTAAATCTAAAAAGAGTAAATGTTCTATAGCTTTAGCAATATGGTAAGACATAAATTACTTACTTGATCAATTCCTGAGAATTCAACTCCCCAACCGGTTGGTTTGATGGATGAGAAAGGAGTTTCGGCTGATTCTGGTTTAGTATACCAGACCAAGTAATCGAATTTGCCGGTAGGCTCTCCGAGTGTGTCTTGTACTCCGATTAGATTGTTGACCGGAAGTTTTCTTTTTCTACAGATTTTGGCAGTTTCGGATTTTAAGGATAACTGAGACAACTTCTTTCCAAGAGAACGAGATTCAAATGTAGAAAAAGTATTTTTCATTCACAAAATAATATTACAAAGAAAGCAAGGAGTTCAGAGAGAATTCTGAATAATTTTTCGATGCCTCTCCTTTGTTGTCATACCTCTATTTATATCAACTTGTTGAGCAAGTTGAAAGATTCTTTCTTATCATGAAATCCAAACTAGCCAGCGTTAGTAAGACGCGTGGCGTACTACTAAAAGCATAAAGCAAAAGATTCCTTTTGGCTAAGATGTAGTGCGGGTGCGCTGTGGGCCCCATCGTCCACTACGTTCTTATCCATTACAGCTGGAATCATGATCAGATAAAACACACTTATTACATATGGACAAAATATAAAAAGACACACATAATTATACATAAGAGTACAAACATGATTAGGGCCAGGTGGCCTCATCTGGGTCTTCTGGATTCTGGCTGTCTTGAAACAGAGAGTCTGACAACATGTCTTCATCCGATGAATCGCTGCTTTTAGAGCGTTTGAACTTTGATCTGGATCTAGAACACTCTCCCTTGTCTTTTGGCCTTTCACTAGAAGCTTCATGGTCACTTAATTCCTCTAGTGCAGATGACAATCGTTTCCTCAATTCTTCTTTTGGCAGGGAGTGAAAGAACTCCTTCAGTAATTTCGACAGTTTAGACTTGTCAGATGCTTTTGATTTTTCTGGTTGTTTAACCAGTTGAATAAGCCCTCTGCAGTAGTAGACAGATGATGGTCCAAAGAAATCAAATTTATCCCACCATTTAATCATGACTCTTCGAGTTAACCACTTCACATTGGCAATAGTAAATTCTTCAAATTTTTTAGATCGTTTAGTGGTCAGGATATAATCCCATTTGGCTATCCATGGAACTTTGTATTGAATTGTAAAATCCAATCTAGGATTTTCAAGAGATTCATTAATCTCAGTAAACTGCTTATAAGCAGATCGTACCTTATCAGGTAACATAATTGGAAAAATTCCCCAGTTAAAAAACCAATCATGAAACCAGGGAGGAAATTCTTTAATTTCCTTTTCAAGCTGAAATTGGATGAACCAGCTGAATTTCTTCTGTCGATTCTCGTATAAGAGAGCTCCTGTCCAGGCTTGGATATAGTCAAAATAACTATACCATTTTGGCCTACCATATTGTAATTCCTTCTGTCTTAACAGCGAATCACCCCATTGTTCGCTGGTAATAACATTTTTTATTAGGAATTTACTGTATGCCCACTGATGACCTGTTCTTTCTGTAGGGATGATCTCTACTGACCTAGTTTCAGAGAGTATAGCTTGATAATACTCAAAAGTTTTTGGGAGGAATGGTGCTCCCGAATGATGTTCTGTATAATAATCAGCTATTTCCCAAGGATTAAGGTTCTCATACCTTTTTTCAATAGGATTCATAGTATAAAAGCTGATAGGAATATATGGGTAATTTACCTCTTTCTCGTTTACTGGTTTGATGCTTATTTTATAAGCATCTTCTCTAACCCGATCCGATTCTTTAACCGGTGTGGGTGTCATGTCATCAAACGGTCTTTTCACCGGAGTATTTGAACTCATTTCCTGTAAGAAATTCTCTTGTTAGAAAATCAGGTAATGAATTAAATTCTCCTTTTATAAACTCAATATCAAAATCAAAAACAGATAGAATTGCTTGCCATCTAGCAAATATCTGTTTAGATGCAATGTTTTTAACATCTTTAAGGAGTATTTCCTTAGCACTTTTACAATCAATCCTTATTAGGAATTTCTGATTTAATAAATCAGATTCAAATTTTTGTACACATAAAACAATTGATAAAATTTCTTTCTTAACCGTAGAGTAATTTACTCTCGGTCCGACCCAGATTCCACTTGTAAATCTGACTAAGGTCTCTTTATCATTAATCCTTTGTTTAAGGATTCCTCCATAGCCTTTATCAGAAGCATCAGTTTCAACAATCTTAAAAGATTATGGGTGTGGAATGGCTAAACAAGGTAGGGTTTTTACCCTATCCTTAATCTTCTTTACAGCTAGAGTGCATTCATTCGTCCATTCTGGAGGATTCTTTCTAAGCCTTTGAAACAATGGTTTAGCATCCTGGGCTAAATTTTTATAGAAGTCAGAGACATAGTTCAGGCTTCCTAAGAATCTCTGAAGTTGGGTTTTTTCTCTTATTTCATCCGGAAATTTGCTAGCAAACTCTATCGCTCTGTTTATTGGGATGATGGTTCCCTGAGAGATATTATGTCCTAAAAACCTCACTTCTGTTTGGAAGATTTTTATCTTCTTTGCAGAAACAACTAAACCGTTTAGTTTAACGATTTTTTCAAACATTTTTAAATGCTTGAAATGCTGATCTATTGTCCTGGAAAAAATTAGGACATCATCAATATAAACAATTGAAAACGCTGAATAAACGTTAAAAATCTCATTCATAATTTTCTGAAATTCAGAAGGGGCGTTTTTCAGTCCAAAGGGCATGACATTCCATTCATAATGCCCAAAAGGCACAGTGAATGCTGTTTTATACTTATCCTCTTCTGCAATCTGGATTTGCCAGTATCCAGACTTCATATCAAATTTAGAGAAAACTGTGGCTTCATACAGCCTATTTAGCAAGTCTCTTTTATTAGGTAGAGGATATCTAACCCATCTAAGCGCCTTATTTAAGGGCTTATAGTTTATGACTAGTCTGGGTACTCCTCTTTCCAGCTCGGCTGCATTTTCTACATAAAAGGCCGGACAACTCCATGGGCTACTACTTTTTCTTATTAGCCCTTTAGCCTCTAACTCAGCAATCTCTTTTTTACAGAGTTCTAGATGCCTTGGTCCCATAGCTATGGGCCTAGCCTTTGTTGGAATGGCCTTTTCAGAGAACTCAGGATCATATGGCAAAGTTACCACATGTCTTTTCCTGGTCCAGAAGGCATCTGGGCTTTCAGCACAAATGCTGCTTACTAATTCTTCCTGGATTACTTTAATCCTTTGTTGCAGTTTAGGTTCTTTTAACCTATCATCTATACTTTTATAGATCACTTCTTGTTTCAAAGAATTTATGAATTTAGTTTTATTTTCTACTGTGTTTTTTAACACATCGATTTCTCTTAGTCTAGGCTGAGAGCTAAAGTAAAAGGTAATGACCTTTCCGTTTATTTCAGTACTAATGCCTTCTTTGTTGATTTGAATAGGGTATAGCATATGTAAGAAAGGATTTCCTAGGATAACAGGATGAGATAATCCTTTTACCATAAGAAAAGGGATTTCGAAACAGGTACCTTGATTGCAGATAACAGTATTGTTTAGTTTGTATTTTACCGACATTTTGCTCCCATCTGCTGTATGCAATTCCTCAAGTGTCTTTGAGAAATATTTTGAAGGTACCAGTCCTTCATTGATGCAATTGAGATCAGCTCCCGAGTCGATCAGCGCATTTGTCTCAAACACATAATGCTTATGCACTACTATGGTAACCCTTGTATGCCATTTATGAGTGATTACCCTGTCCGACATGTTAATGTAATGGAGGTTGTTAAGGTCTTTACCTTCTTGGTCTTCTTCTGGTTCTTCTATAGCTAATTTCTGCTGCTGTTCATTTAACAGCTCTAGGATATTTATCCTTTCTTTCATTTCTTTAATCTCAGTTTTTACTGAGTTAAGTTCTGAGCGTAACTCTGCTACTGTTGGTTCCTTTTGCTTCTTCGAATTTTTTACTCTTTCCAATATGTCTTTCAGGTCATAGGAAGGCTTTTTTCTTTCTATCTTTTGGTCTGGGAGGTCTTGTGCTGTATTGTTGGTTTCTTTATAGAGGCTAATATAAGTCTCTAACCTTTCTCTTTTCTTTTCTGGATCCTCAATATTATCTATCAGGTCAAGGATGAAATTATCCTCTTTTGTCAGTACTAACAGACCATTCATGGCACACAGCGATTTATAATAATCGCAATTCCCTTCACAATCTTCTTTCTGACTTTCTTCTTCTTCTGTGCTACTTTCTTCTTCTTCGGTAGTATAGTCCACTGCATTGATCTCCATTGTTTCTTGCTCTGAGTCTGTTTCATTTAGCAAAAGTTTTGCCAAAGCTTCTTTCAAATCTTCTTCTATAGTTAAGGCTTGGATCTGTTGTTTGACTCGACACTTATTAGCGTAATGTCCCACTTTTCCACATTTATAGCAGACTATAGTTTTCTCTGCTTTGCCTGGATTAGGCTTCTTTCTTTCTTTTGACTTCCGACTGCTTTCAGGTTTTGAATACCTTTTATGCTTGTCCTTGTATGGGCGTTTATTTGCGAAGAAACGCTTGCGGCGATGTTGCCGAATGTCGTCTTCTCTCCTCTCCTACCCCCCTTAAATTTCGTGGACGGAAATTTAATAGGTGGTAAGCCATACTGTTCACAGAAGTTACCAAGGATTTGTTTACCATAGAACCTTTCCTTCTGCATTTGCTTATGAATTTTTAATTCATTGCAAAGATGGATGCCTGTAGTAACCACTTCAGAGGCGAGTTCTCCATACGTGTAGTCATGATATGGTATATTACCATTATGCTTACTGCGTATTTGCTCTCGTACTCGTTCAGCAAAGAGTGCGGGAAGTCCTGCCAAGAATTTCTCTTTCCAGACATGATTTTGACTGTCTTCTCTGGTAAACACCAGAGAGAAGAAGGTATCTCTATACCATTTGAAATGAGAAAGGTCTGGGCAGCGCAGATTAATTAACTGCTCTTGTGCTCTGTCAGTAAACATGCTAACTGATCCGATGAAGTGCAACCCTATAGTATATAATAGGGTATTAACCACATCTGGGATTTGGTGAGCTCCTTCTTGTTTCACCATGTTGAATATTTGAGTTTTGCCTTCAGTTGAGACTGAAAAGTCCCACCAACCTTTTAGTTGGCCACTGAACCCTGCTATTAAGGCTCTTGCAGTGTGAGGGTCATCATTACCCTTTGCTCTACTCGCTGTGGCATACATAGTCATATATTGGAGGACATTCTTGATTTGATAATCAGATAGTCCGTCAATGTTCCATTCGACTATAGAGGAGCCGTCATACTGCATATAGTTGTAACTGGCATCTTCAAATTGTAAATTAATTGGCGACGGTCTTGGATAATAAGGTTTTGCTTCCGTAGTTGCCCGTGTTTTAGGATACTTTATCCTATTGATTTCTGCTGGTTTGGATTCGTTCACCATTGTTTCGAGTTGGATTAACTCTTGATCAGTACTCAATGCTTCTTCTTCTGACTCCATTGTTAATGGAGCAATTGCCTTCTTTTTAGGATCCTCTTTTATTCCAAGCTTGGCTAGCCTCTTTGTTAGTTCTTCTAACATTTCTTCATTTTTGTTCAATTTGAGGCCAAGGTTCTTGCTATCCATAGGCTTGAATAGCACCTTTTCTTCTATTCTAGGGCCCATAGAAGATTCTACTATGTCCCTTTGTGGAAGAATATCTATTGTTCTTGGCTGAGCTGCTATTTTTGATACTTGATTTTCAACTCGATTCAGCTGCTGTCCAATGGTGTGAAGGCTGAGATTGGTGTAGTTTTGTTGTTTAGCTGCTGGGTTTTCTGAAGGATCATGGGAAAAAGGAATGCATTCTACTCTGGTATTTTCTGTGGGTTGATACACTATGTCGATCAACGGTGGATGCATTTCTTTGAGGATTTTCTTTTGAGAGGTCATGAAGGTTTTATAATGCGATTCAAGGGTGGTTAAAAAGGAAGGATCTTCTAGGTTTGGGTAAGGCTTTTTCAGTATGGAAAAACAATGCTTGAGGAACCCAGGAAAGTCTTTACTTCCCTGTTTCTGGGTTTTGTATTGTTCATACTTCCTGTTCCACATTTTCTGTTCTTTGAGAGGAAGTTCCATTTGAAACCATTTATTAAATGGTTCTTCTTCTGTTTCTAGCAGCATGATTTTGAAGGATTTTGAAATCAAGCTTTCTGCATCATAGCCCATATCTGAAGGGGTTGGGCTTTGAGGCCTTGTTGGGCTTTGTGGCCTTGTGTACACAGGATTGGCCACTTGTTCTTCGGATCTTTGGAGCCCAACTACTGAATTACTTCTCAGGGCTGGTACAGAAACCGATGTCCTGGGAGGTAATGGTTCTGACAAGAAAGACTCTGTCATTGATCTTCTGTCAGAAACGCTTCTGCTTCTGCTGAAGGTGATAGCAACTGCTCCTTCATTTGACTGCATAATAGATTGAACAGTGGTTGATTCCTCCTTTTTTGGAGGTACTGCCTCTTCTAGAAGCCAACTATCAGGTAAATTAACCTGATCCCATTTGATAGGTTTTGGAACTATTAAATTCCCTTTTGACATATTAGTCAAAAACAAAGTAGTTGTTCCTTTTGGAGAGACTAACTTTGTGGCACTATCCCTTAAATTAGGGACTACCGTATTCATTGCCTTATAATGAATCCTATAAATCAGGATTAAATTTTCAGATCCTGGTACCATGTCGTACCCCATTGTCTTTATATCCAGAATAAGGGTTTTCATTATATGTGGATCAGATAATGACAAAGTAAGATTTGGGTAACATTGGAAAAAGATTGGTCCATCACAAAGAGAGGATTCCACTACTCCTAATAAGGAGTCACTGAACTTATTGTGTCTTTTATCTCTGACACAGAGCATGGCGGCTGTATTAAGCCCCAATCTGGTTGCGGGTTTTACCGCGACTTGTATCATTCCTATATGAAGGAATAGGTATTTCTCTTGATGCTTTTGAATGAGTTCTTCTGACAATAAACTCATTGATTTTAAATCTCCATGAACTGGAGTAGCCTGCTCTACAGTTTTAACTATATAATCAGATCTAAGTTTGAAAGGAGTTCTGTAGATCAGATCTGAGGAGACAGGAGGTAATTTCCAATTCTGTAAGCTAGTATCTATGTCGGCTGCTAATAATATTTCTTTATTTTTATTTTTATTTTTTGAGATTATAGATCTAGATGAGCTAGATGAGCTAGATCTCCTAGAACCAGAGATTGAGTTAAATATCCGTTCCATTTTCTTAGATCACTGTCAACGACTTACTCTCCACAATGCCTAACACTTTTCTGGTTTTCTGGCAACGAGACACGCGACTTGGGTTTCACTAAGAATAATGGACTGGGTTCAACCTAGGCTCTGATACCAATAGGGGAAGCAAGCGCAATCTTGCCTTCTCTAGCAAGAGGTGTTTAATAGGTAGTCTATTCTCACCATAATTATAAATTATTTTTGTATATATTTAAATAATACAATATTTTAATAATAATTTTTTATTTTCAAATCACAATAAATTATTAGATATTCTCGATGCATATGAATTTTCTCAGACAATGAAGTTGATTAATTTACTAATACGGAAAGCTCAAATTTTTGTGAGAGAATGAGCATTATTCTCATATGCTCAAACTGTAATTCTAAATGGAATTTAATTATGAATTATTTATTATATGAATATTATTTTTAATTTCTTCTATTAATTTATGAGAATTTTTTAATATAAAAATCAATTTATATGTAAAAATTAAATAAATTTTACAATATAAGTAGTTTTTCTTAAGTATATCTTTTCAAACAAATAATTGAATCTGTCATGTTTACAAAAATGATAATAGATAGATCCTGTACTATATGTGAATAAAAGTTTTTCATTCCTACCACATTATATTTTTAAAGTTGTAATTTTTATGTTTTCATAAATAATTTACCATTTTTTTTTATTTTAATTTGATCCAATGATTATACCTAGAGTGCTGTATGCAATTGATAATATATAACATGAAGTATTGACAAATATTTTAGCAAAAAAAAAATTGACTTCATTTGAAAAATAACTTGAATTTTTTAATTATTTAATGATGTGGCAAAAAAAAACTATATTATGATTGGTCAATCGTGTATGAAAAAAAATGTGAGAAAACGTGTGAGGGGTGGGTATTCACGGCAATCACTCAGATGCTTAAGTTAGTAAAATGGAGATTAGGGCGAATATAAGGAATTACTTACGGCTTGAGTAGTGTAAAAATTGTATATTTTTGTCTTTGTGATCGTTTTCCTTTTGTATTGTAAGAATATAGAGATAAATTCAGCATTTCACAATAATAGACAATGATGTGATCGGTTGTTTGATAAGAAATTTCTATAGTTAAGCTAGATAATCCCGCGATTATATGAGGACATATTGAATTGTGTCTGATAATGGTTTGTGCTAAAACTTATCCTATTTAAAGGAGGGTGAGTCGAATCGAGTGTTTAAAGTATCCGATCTTCCTTTTTTTTAGGTGTGATTGGCGTTATTCACTTCTCAAATTCTTGCCACCTAATTCTGTTTTATAATGATAATTTATGATTTATTTTAGACCAACTAACATATTTAGTTATAAATTTATTTATTTATTTACTTATATTCTCATTCTATATTTATTTATTTAATTATATCCTCATTTTCTGGTTGCATGGCATGCGAATAATTAGTATTAAGAAGTATTAAAGAGAGAAGTAAATACATAAATTTCATATCTTATCTTTTAATTATGAGGCTATTAATACAAGACAATACATATGGTGTTTGACATTTGTTGATTATATTCTTGCATTATTGTTGTGCTCTCTTTTTGTCTGTGTTATATAAGGCATAAATATATACTCATTTCATATCGGTTTGTTTTAGTCATAATTTAAAAAAAAAAAAATATTTTTAAGTTTTATTTAATCCGAACAAGACCAAATTATAAGGAGATTTTCATTCTTATCAATTAAGAGAAATTATATAATAAAAAAAAAGTATAATAAGCCAATAACATGAAACTATTTATACAACTGTTTTTACTTTTTTTTTTAAAGAAAAGAAAATGATTGGTATTGTTTTCAGCGTTAGTTAATACAAATGAAAAGGTAAAATAAATAATGTCTAATGGCAACTAGTCTGACGCTCAAATTAGTATATGATTAATAATTAAGAAAAATGAGAGTATTTTAAAGAGTTAAAAATTACATATTGTTTAAAGCTCACTATTTATATAATATAAAAATATTGTTCTTATTTTAAATAAAATTCGAAGTAGGCTATACATATGAGAGGATATTTTTTAAATTCAAAACTGATCAAATTAAGCTCTAACAACAAATTAAATATCTATTTAAATGGTAGTAACTCGACTATTCATTTTTTGAACTTGTGTATTAACGATTTAGATCTATTATTATCGACCAACTATTGTCATATTATCAAAACAAATATCTATTTATTTATTGGTGGAAGAGTAAATACTTAAATGAATCATGTTAAGTAATATGGAGTAACTAGTCTTAAATTTTATGGTAGATTTGGACCGGACTTAATTTTTGCTACTGACGTCTGATATAGACTCACAATAACTTTTCGTAAAGAAAATTTCGAGACGCACGACTTTCAAAAGTGTGACGAGGGCTGCGAGCTTGATCACAAAGTTTATGTGGAAATTTTATCGTTTAAGGGTCAATTTTGCATTTTAATTATTTTTTTTGATATTTTAGATATTTTTATAATTTTGCATATTAGAGTTTTGTTTTTATTATGAATAGTCTCTTTTGACTATTAGAAACTCATTTTTCAATTTTTGAGAAATTTCAATAAGACTTTTCTGTCTTCTATTTTATTTTTTCTCTTATTTCGTCTTAATCAAACGATATTAATTAAAATTTTTAATGGAATCTAAATAGTTCTTTATCATTAAGATTACAACATTCAATATACAAATGAACTTGTATTGAACAAAAATCAAATTTCTTATGATATGGTAAATTTTTTGCACTAAATCTATAAGTGAAGTGGTATATTTGTGATATACGTTAATCTATCAACTCAAATTCATAATATATCCCATAGTTATTGGGAAAATTTATGCTATGTTTGGAAAAGGATGAAAACGGAGGGAGAAAAAAAAGGGATAGGAACTCTCGTTTTATCTTCTTTGGAGAAGAGGAAAAACTTAAGAGAGAAAGAGAAAGAAAATGTGAGAAGAAAATTGTTCATGTGGGGCTCACTAAACTCTTCCTCTCCATTTTAAAGTGAAAATCACTTTCTGTCATTTCCCTTTATCTTTCTTCTGTTTCTTCCCAAACGCAACGTATGGGAATTAAAAAGAAGGTGAAAAAAAAAAAAAAATCCCAAAACGTCTGCATTTTTGCTTGTATTTGACTATAGAGAAGAGGAGAATGAGAGAGAAATAAGCTTTGTTGAAGTGTCGTTTTCTTATATATACTCTCGAGGTATAGTAGGAAACACATTCCATCCCTAAATCTTTCACTTTCTTTCTCTCCCATTCCCTTCCCTTCCCTTCCCAATCCATCCTTCTTGCACCACCACACATCCTCACTCTCTCTCTTTCACATACAGTTTCTTTTCTTTTCTTTTCTTTCCTTTCTTCATTTTTGAGTGGTTCTCTTTTCCAAATCATCTGTACTTGAAGAGATAAAACTACCCAGTTGTGGATTCTCTATATTGAAAAATCAATCACAGCTGCTTCAATCTCATTTCTTTGGGAATAAAAATGTCCCATAAAGGAGGAATTTTTCATAGCCAATCTTTGAATCAGATTCCAGACCTCTCACTGCACATAAGCCTTCCAAATAGAACTCCTTCTTCAATATGCACTGCTACAAATGATGATGCTGATGATTCAACTTTTGATGTTTGGAGCAAAGATGATTCTCTGAAACCACACAAAGACAGTTCAATTAAAGTTGGGTCTCTACCAGATGAAACCATCGACCTTACTCTTGCGGCAAATCCTGCAGCTACTATAGCTTTACAAGTAGAAAGCCCTTGGAGAAGAATAAGCTACGCTGGAGGTGGCGGCGGCAGCCAAGCCGATCAAAGAAATAATGTTCTTCTTCAACGTTCTAACGGTGGCTCTATGAGTCAACTAGATCGTGGGATCTCAGGCTTCAAACCCATAAAAGGGTTTCCTGTTTACAGTTGCTGGAACATCAATTCTGGAGAGATGGATCCCAGATTTTGCTTTAACCAAATACCTTATCCATCATCTTGCACTCCTTATTCATCTCCCGGTGATACCTGCAGTTCATTTCCGGCTTATAGAATGGCGGCACCATCAGTTCGACCACAGTTCCAGTACCATCAATACGGCGGTGGAGTGGTGGGAGGTGCTGAAGTTTATGGAGGTGGAATGATTAGATCAAGATTTACACCAAAATTACAAAACAAGAGGAACATGAGAGCACCAAGAATGCGTTGGACAAGTTCTCTCCATTCTCGTTTTGTTCATGCTGTGGAGCTGCTTGGTGGCCATGAAAGTACTGGATTAAATCTCTCTTCTCTTGAGAAGTTAATTTCTTTGAGTTGGGGTTTTAAAAAATCTTGTTTTTAATCAGAGATTGTAACGTTTACTTTATAGGAGCTACACCCAAGTCAGTTTTAGAGCTGATGGATGTCAAAGATCTAACACTAGCACATGTCAAAAGCCACTTACAGGTCTGGCCTTAAGCTCTGACTTAGAAAAATTTTCAGTCTTTTTAATTAAACACAGCACAACCCTTTGTTTCTTTATCTCTCTTCTGTGCTATGGTGAAGACTTTGGGCATGAAAACAGGCACGAGAGCCGATGAGTTGCAGTGAATGAATGAACAGTTGAGTGTGCTGTTTGTGATACAGGACAACTTCTACTTTTTGAAGGAGATAGAGAGCAAGAAAAAGAGGAAAAAAAAATAAAGTTGCCATCATTTCTCAATAATAGAAGCAATTACTGACCTTACCAAACATCAACCTCGTGGTTAATAAACAAACCAAGAAAAATCCGGAAAGAGAAGCATCTGATTTGATTTTTTGACTGTTTCTTTCTTTCTTTTTCTTTATTTTTTTATTTTCTATTCTTAATTTGAGAAAAGATAAAATACTACGTATATTATTTTAATTAGCTTATAGGTTTCCTTGTTTTCTATTCATTTTCTGTCTCTTTTGCTTTGCAGATGTATAGAACTGTTAAGAGCACTGACAAACCTGCAGCTTCCTCAGGTAATTTCTTTTTTTTTTTTTTTAAATTCTTTTTCCCATTTTCACCTAATGAATTCCCCTGATTTCTGCTAGCTACCCATTTGAAAATGATTATAACCCATTAATTAATTAATTAATTGATTAATTTAATTAATAACATATGCAAATATTTCTATGTTCATCGATCCTATATAATATACATGTTACCTGTGATCATCAGATGGATCTGCTGATGAAGATTTCTTGTCTGTAACAACTCCCATTAATCAAATTTCTAACCACAAAACATCTTCATGTGTATCTCTACAACATGATGATGGTTACACTACTTCCTCAACTCCATGGATTAACTCTTCCAGGTAAAAAAACTCCCTCTCTTTCACTCAAATACTGTGCATTAATTGATTCTGTTTGTAGTTTTTGTTTCTATTTTTGATTCTTGGGACCGAACCCATTACTCTTAGCAGCTGTGGCTACCAGCTAAAATAAAACCCATTACATTGCTTTTGTGTGTGTGTGATGATTTGAGGGTTTTGAATTTATTACAAGAGGAATTAGTTTGTTTCTGCCATGCTGCATGGCTTGGCTGACTTTAACTAGCCTAGGAAATCTAAATATATATCCACGTCGTCCTCCTTACTCCTTACTCCTTCCCCATTTCTTTTCTTAAATTCTAAAAAAAGCTTTCTTTTCACAGCTTTTGCTTTTCATTTGCTTTCTTTCTTTTTCTTGCTTTTTCTTCTGCTTTCATGCCCATGCACCATTTACCTTTCATTAGCTTTCTATAACAAATCTACCAACTCACCATATATATATAACTAAAGCAAACATCAGACACTTTTTAACCCCATAAATATAATATAATCAACATGAATTCAATTGTATATTTAGGGCTTCTTATGTTTTTGTTATGATTATAAAATGGTGACGTCACATTGTCTGGTTCTAGGGTTATAAATCTTCTTTTGCTTTCAAATTAAGTAAATATTGGTAATTGTGTAGATGTTGTATTCATAACTATCATGCCAACCTTCTTCCTTCTTTCTCACTCAATTAAATCTCTAACCCTACAGCCTTTCCCCACTCTCTTATTCACAAAATATTAGGTAAATTAATTTAGCTTTTTCTTTTTTTTACCCTAAACATAAATTTTGTACTAAATTCCTACCTTGTAGATATCATGCTTTGAAGCTTATAGTATGCGTGTGAGAGAGATGGATATATTCACCTTTGAAATTAGAAATCTTGCTATTGACTTATCGAAGAGAGAATACATTATTCTGTAAAATTGTTATACGATATAATAGTTACGTTCATAAATGACTATTTAGATTTTATAATTTTAATCAATATCGTTTGATTAATTAAAAAAGAAAAAATATAGGTTAAAAAATGAAAAGTTTTATTGAAATTATTCAAAGATTAAAAAGTTAGTTTCTAATAAATAAGGGAGGCTATTTATAATAAAAACAAAACCCTAATATGCAAAATTATGAAAATACTTAAAATATTTAAAAAAATAATTAAAATATAAAATTGACTCCCTAAACAATGAAATTTTTATATTGAACTTTGTGACCAGGCTTGTTGTTCTCATCACACTTTTAAAAGTCATGAGTTTCGAAATTCCCTTTTTGAAAAATTATCGTGGATCTCTATTGGATTTCGATAGTAAAAGTTAGACTCGGTCCAAATTTACCGTAAAATTCAAGATTAGTTACTCCATATCATACGTGTTAATCATTTATTATAGCAAGATTTATATAAAATACATTGTAATGAATAGTTATAAACAATTATTATATATACAAAGATTGTATTATAAGATTTCTCCTATATACATAGGTGTTACCCTTTATTATGTATCCCAAGTATTGAGGCAAATTAAATTGAAACCTAGTTTTTGTGACACTAAATTAAACTTTCACCCACTTTTATATAACTAATTTCTTAAAATTTTTGTCTCAGAATGCTATTAGAAATATCCATATTTTTCTTTTCCCTTGAAAAAAAAAGAATATATAAACCCATAAAGCTTGTTAAAGAATTTAATTCATTTTCAACTGAATTATATGTTTTATTTTTCATGTGTTCTGATGATGGAAGTTACCAATTTGACCTTTCTCATGAAGATGTCTTGAAGTCTTATATATGCTTGATGATATTGATGGAAAAAAATATTCGAGAATTATACTCTTTTACGTTCTATAATTTTAGTTTATCTTTTTTTGTTTTAAAATTATTGTTCATTTTTTTAGATTATAATAATATATAAATTGAATATTATTATTCTATTTAATTTTATTTTATTTTTTTAAAATTTATTAAAATATTTTTTAATATTTAATAAAATTTAATATATTTAAAATAGATATAATTGAAAAGTTAATTAAAAAATTGTATTTCTTAATATTGGGTGTGAATCTTGAAAAATTCCATCCTTTATGTTGCATTTGTGAGGGCCAGCTCAATTTACCAAATTGTGTTTATTCTCCATTTTTTTAATAATTTATATTTAAATTATGATGAGATCATAACATGTGTATTTTTTTTTTACTTAATTTTGGTTTAATTAGAGATGAATTTAATTAGTATAAAATGCAATAATTACTTTAAATAATTACTTCTTTCCTTTTGTTAAGGATAAATAGAAATTGATGAGAGATTATCAGATGCTTCAGTATACCCCTCCACATGCTATTATATAGAAAATAATAGACTTTATTTGAAGAAATAAAGTATTAAAAATTAAATCTCTTATTATAATTTATTTTCTTATATATATAAGAATAAAACTGCTAAATATATAGTAGCTATTTGGATCTTATTAATTATCAACTACATCAAAATGGTAAATTAAAAAAAAATTATTATTGAAAATATTAACATATAAAAGTTTTTCCGCTGTTAAATTACAATTTTGTATTAGTGAAAATGAAATAGTAAACAACTAAATATTATATTTAAGGATATATTCATAATATTTTCATTAAATAATTTCAATATTTAACAAATTTATACTAATTTTTGTTAGAAAGTTTCAATATTTAACAAAATTAAATGAATTAAATAATTGTGGTTATACAATTAAAGGGATTGAATAATTTTAGTTTTTTTTTTAATAAAATAAATTGAATAGTTGTGATTTTGAAATTACATAAACAAAACCATTTTATGTAAAAACATAGGCAAGTTATTTATTTTATATACTCCTAACAATTTAAATAAATAGAGGGATTAATTTTAAAAAAAGGAAAAAATTATTGTATTTTTTAAAATAAATTAAGTAAATAATAAGTTTTATTAAATTATAAAAATTAAATAGTAATTCTAAAAAAATTTGGCTAGGAAGAAAAAGATATATTTTCTTCTTACTCATAATATCATTAATATAATCACATAAAAGTAATAGTTTCAAAAAGTCTTTCAAGTAAATATAGTGATTATAATTTGAATAAATATCAATTTATATTTTCCAACAGAAATCATTAATTTCTAATAATAAATAAAAAATTTCAACAAATCATTACATTACAAAAGTACATATACAATTTTAGAAGGAAATTTTTAAACTTTTGGATTAACCTTTCGCTTGAGAACTTAAAACATAGTCTTCCTCGAAAACTCAAAATATTTTATCATCAAATCCCAATACTTTCTAATTAGAACCCACTCTATTCTATATTAAATTTTGATCAAATCTAACTATATAGTTTGTTGAAATAATATTTAATTGAAAAAATAGAAAAGGTAAACTAATTCAAATTGAATTGTTATAATTGATATCATAATTTCGAAAATGCGATACACTGGATATGGTGTGAGTTCCTAGTGGAATGGACTTTTGAGACGTTTGCGACAGGGCTGAAGCTATTGGGTTCGAAGGCTTTGTCTGGGGTCTGTCAATCCTTACTATAGCTGGATATGGTAAGTTTCCCGTGTTGAGTCAAATTAAGCTGCAGGCTCCACTACTGGTGAAGTGGTGATGCCCTTCCATTAATTCCTTTAAGTTTTAGCTTGGTGAAATTATTTAATATTGAACTTTTATTTTGCATTCAACGTAGAAAAATGCGTTAATTTCACATTAATTTAGAATATAAATAATAAATTCTTTATAAAATTTTAGGCGCTCCTCTTTCTTTAAACTAGATATTATTGCGAATAAATTAAATACATCCCATTTTCTTGTGATATTATCATTTTTTGGAAGAGTTGTTATTTCATATACCTAATCCTATATGCAATGACAACCTAATAAAATCTAAACAAGTATATATAATATATACTATAAACACTAAAACTGAACCCTAATTAAAAATAAACTATTAAACATTTATCTAAACATATTTATCTTAAAGAAATTGAAGAAGTGATAGAGTAAATGATTCCTAATATTTGGGATTTTTTTGCAGCAGAGAAAGATGGGTGCAAAGCAGTTCAAGGGATATGGAAGGGCTTAGACCACCACAAAACCAATTATCTCACCAAGCATTTGAGGTCAGTTGAATTCAGATATTGATAATTCTTCTTTAAAAAATAGATTCAATATAAATAATTATTATTGGATTAGTGGAAAATAGATTAATGCTGAAATTTTCATGCAATTAATTTTAGATTTATGTGCAGGAAAGTGAAATAAGAAGCTTTAGATCAGTTTGTAATCAATTACTTGAGACTCCAAGTTTGGAGTTTTCCTTAGGAAGACCAGATTGGCAAAGCAAACTACATGATTAAAGCTTTTGCAAAGCAAACTACCCATCTTTTTTTCTTTTTTTTAGGAAAATATATATATATAGATGAAAGATGCATGTATTTTAAGGATGTAAAAAAGTTGTAATATCTTGTAATTAATAAAGACATTTATATACAGAAGCTAAGTTTCCATGATCGGCTCTTATGTTATGGGCAGAACTTATACATATCATGGGATATTGCTGATAAAAATTGAACTGAATTGATTTTGATCAGAAATTTAATTGAATCAAATCGATTTGATTCAATTTGATTAGATTCAATTTGATCGGTTTCAGTTTTTAATAAATTTTTTATTTTTTATATTTTAAAATTTAATTAAAATATTTTAATCTTAATATGATTTAATTTCTTTATATTATTAAAAATATTATATTATTATTATTAATTAATTCGATTTAATTTTTTAATTAAAATTAAATTAAAATAATTAAAATTTTTATAATTAAAAACTTAACGAATTGAAATAAATGAAAATTTTAAATTAATTAAGTTGGATTAATTGTTTTAATTTACACGGGATACTGCGCATTCTCGATAAAGGGCGTCTCCTTAGTAATGGGTTAAAAAGAAAAAGAAAAAAATAAAGAAAAGACAGACAGAGAGATTATGTTGCATGAGTTCCACCTGCAATCAATGAAAGGAAAAAAAAAAAAAGGTTTGTGTAATGATGAAGCAAAAAAGTAGAGTAAAAGAAAGAATCTCTTTTGTTTATTATTATTTTTAATTAGTTATAATATTTCAATAGATTGAAAAATACACTAGTAATTAATAATTTATCAATTTTTTTTAAAAGAATTTAGACCATCAACTTTTATATTCAATAAATATTTCATAGTCATTTGCTAATGATTACCCATAAATATTTAATTCATAATATAATATTTTTAATGAGGGATTGATTGAAAATCTATTTGATACTTTTGTTAAATTATTATGAAAAAAAATCTCTTTTAGATCTATCAATTAGATATGCTATTAAAGCGTATTAAAAATTAGTTTAAAGTTAAATTTTAATATATTTTAGTGATAAGAACTCCAAACTTTTAACAATAGTTAAAATATTTTTTTTTCATATTTTTCTACCAAATATTATTTTAATTAGTGCTACGATAAATAACTATTTAAATTTTATCAGAATTTTTAATAAATATCATTTAATTAAAATAAAATAAGAAAAAAGATAAACTAAAAGATAAAAAATTTTATTGAAATTTTTCAGAAATTAAAAGTGAGTTTCTAATAGTTAAGAGATACTAAAACTCTAATATATAAAATTATGAAAATATCTAAAATATCTAAAAAAAATAATTAAAATATAAAATTAATCATAAAACGATGAAATTACCATATTGAACTTTGTAATAGGTATACGTATGGATGTAAACGAGTAGGGTACCCGTCAAATTGAGATTACCTAAACTCGAACCCGATTATATATAAAATTTTTTAATCCGTCCCAAATTCGTTTAGTATTTTAATTTTATTACCCATACCCATTCCAAATCCGTTTAATAATATCCGTATAATACCCGAACCCGACCGAATCCGATTTTTTTTAATTCAATTCAATTCAATGATAAAAAATTTAAAGATTTGGATAATCATCTTCCTTTTTTTATGCATCACATGAATTTAATTCCATAACCCAGCAATATCCAAAACCCACAACTGACATTCAAGAGAAATTTGAAAATCCAAAGTAATGAAGAATATAGCAATTCATACTAAAAATTAAGAAAAAAAAAAGAAAGAAAGAAAGAAAAAGAAAAACAAACAGAATATGTTTAATCAATCCCTTTCTAGAAAAATAACTTTAGATAAAAAAAAAATGAATGCTTATTATTATTATTATTATTTTCAATGTTCATGTGGTTACCGGAGGAAAGGAAGCAAAGAAGAGACGACGGATCAGAGGACGGACACAGAGGAGCAGGGTAGAAAATAATAAGACCCACTCTTTTTTTCTTTTCTTTTTCTTTTTGAGAATACTGTGGGAGATGTGGTTACCCGTGGAAAGTGAGACTGTGGGAGATGTCACCGACCAAAGAGAGGAGATATCGCTGACTGGAGAGAAAGGAGACGTCGCCGGGGAGAGAAAGGAGACATCGCCGGTGCCGATGCCGATTGGGGTGCCGGCAATCAGTGAAGTGGGGAGAGAGGGACCCGTGGAAAGTGGGACTATGGGAGATGTCACCGACCGGAGAGAGGAGATATCGCTGACTGGAGAGAAAGGAGACGTCGCCGGTGTCGATACCGATGCCGATTGGGGTGCCGGCAGTCAATGAAGTGGGGAGAGAGGGAAGGGAAGCAGGGGAGAGAGGCGCCGACGGAGAGAGAGAACAGTATGGTAAAATGAAAAATGGAATGAGGGATTAGGGTTTGTTATTATCACCTAATTTCGAACCCTACCCGAATCCGAGACGGATAAAATTTTTCAAACCCGAACCCGCCCAAATCCGTTTTATAAAAATTCAAATCCGTTCTAATAGGATTTGGGCGGATCGGGTACCCGTGAAAGCCCGCCCACCTGACATCCCTAGGTATACGATCATCGTCACACTTTTAAAAGTAGTGTGTTTTGAAATTTTCTTTCTGAAAAATTTTAAAATAGGTACAAATTTACTGTAAAATTCAAAGTTAGTTACTCCATGTCATGCTATGTTTAGTAACAATTTTAAAAAATAATATTTAACACTTAACTCAGTCAAATATTACTTTTATTCATAACTTATAATATTTGGTTAACCACGTGATGGGTTAATAATTATTAATCGAGTGTTGGGATGAGTGATAATATCCAATACTTATAAACGAGTAAAAATAATCTGTTTTCTGCAAATAAAATTTAAAAATATTATATTTTTATATAAAAAATGACTATTAATTTATTATTAAAATGATTAGTGTTGTGGAATATGATCTAGAATTAGATGGTTATTGTATGTTAAAAGTGATTTTTGAAAATTTTTCAAATATATTTTTTTAATATTGGTTGATGAAAAATTAAAAATGGATGCCAAATTCTTGGGGGAAAAAAGTATCTTTAAGGATGTGATTTGGGTATTGGGGTGTGAAAGCTTGACTTTATGAGTTGTTTGTTGAGTGAATAATTAGTTGAAAGGGATTGTTGGTATGCACTTGAGAAAAAAAAAAAAAAAGAAAAGAAAAGCTGATGGCTTTAAAGACATGGAGAATATTTGAGTTAATAAACTTTTTTTCACATTGGAAATCACATTCTCTTGAAGAATAAAGTTAGAAAATTTTCATGTAATTGGGCAATGCCACATCACTTGATAGCTTTTCTTTTTTAATGTTTGATTGATTTTCAGATTTGCTTAATTATGTATTATTGATTATTGATGTGATTTGAATGAGGTGTTGTGTTTGTGGGGTGCATATTGTCCCACTCACTAATCCTTGTTGTTCAAATTCAAAAAGGACTGCTATTCAGAAATTCTTTTTCATATCTTTTGTTATTTAACTTTTTACCTCTTTGGAACCCTAAAATCATCAGTCAAGACTCTTTGATACCCCCAATCATTCTCAAATAGTTTCATCCACTAACCAATATATGTTCCTTGATTATTAATATCCCATACATTTCATAATTTAATAATTAAATTTAGACCAATCATAAAATATTATTTAGATTCTGTTAAAAACTTTAATTAATATCGTTTGGTTAAAACGATATAAGAGAAAAAACAATTAAAAAATAAATAGTATTATTAAAATTTTTTAAAAATTAAAAAATGAGTTTTTAATAGTTAAGAGAGTCTATTTACAATATAAACAAAATTCTAATATGCAAAATTATAAAAATATTTAAAATATTTAAAAAAAATAATTAAAATATTTAAAATATTTTAAAAAATAATTAAAATATAAAATTAATCTCTAAAAAATGAAATTTCCATATTAAACTTTGTAATTAAATCTAAGGCTCTTATAACACTTTTAAAAATCGTGCGCCTTGAAATTTTCTTTATGAAAAGGTATCGTGCCTCTTTATCGGATATCGACAGTAAAAATTAGATACGGTTCAAGTCTGTTGTAAAGTTCAAGACAAATCGATCATATTAAGCAGATAACTCATTTAAAATTAATTTTTATAAGCATTACATTATCTTATTTTAAATCAATATAAAATTTAATAATTATTAATAATTTAATTAATATTTTATAATTTAATATTATTAAAAAGTTAATTAATTTTTAAAAAATAGCTTTACCCTTTTAGCTTGGGTTCAATATGAATCTATTTTGTTAATTTTTTCTTAGTTTTAAAATCAGTATTATTTCCAATTTTTTAAAAAATAAAAATCTTGAAATATAAAATAAAACCAAAATGGAAAAATTGTAATTGGAGCCAAAATACCCAATTTTGTAACAAATCATGATCAAATTTATGCAATAGGGAAATTCAATTCTTTCCTGATAATCTCATCAGAAACAAAAGAATCAAAGGGGAGCAAAATCCCAAAAATCAAGGAAAGCTAAGAGGATCTTACCTTGGATAATACAATTAAAATGACTACCTATAAAAATAATTAGGATTTGTCCTCAAATCTATTCAGACCCTAATGGCATATTGTGCTCATTTGAAATTAAAATTATAATATTTGGGGATTAATAGTAATTAATATTAAAACACTAAGGAAGAAAATAGGCAAGAAGGACCCAATTATTTGGTGAAAGCAAAATCAAAGAACTAAATAGTTTAATTTCTAAAATACAAGAACTCAAGTTTATTGATTACAAAACTCTTAAGGTTTAAATTATAAATTTCCCAAAAATAAATTTATATCACATGCAAACAAATACAGAGGAACCACAAACTGTTGTCTTCTCTACAGACACAACATCTACAGCAATGGCTACAAAGAAATTACACACAAATAACTAAGGGTTACTGAACCCCACATCAGAAAATTATTTAATACAACCGTTACATGCACAACAGTTAGACGTAGACCATTAGCCAGGGTGTGATGCACATAAAATCCACCATGATTAATAGCTATAATAAAACTATTGTTCAGTGTATAATTTCTTCGTACAAGAATCAGATTTTGGCTATTGATTGGGCCCTAAAAGGGAAAGAAGGAAAGCCCGATAATGGCCTGATATTTCAGAATGAACTGCATCATTCAATGTCTTCTTGTATTTCTTGTGGTATTCAGCTTTTATATATTGCATATCAATCTCAGTTCTTGTCACAATTACCCTTATCAGCGTGGTATCATCAGTTCCCAGACCTTTCATTGCCTTGCGCAGCACCTGCAAAGTTAATTTTAAATTGAACGTTCAGCTTCTTCATATCAAGAGTTGAAGTAGAATTAAACAGAAAAGAATTTAAAATTTTGCATGTAGAAAAAGAAGTTAGAACTTGGAAGGAAATCAATACCTTTGCAAAGTACATAGCAGGATTCTCAGAGCATTGCAAAATTGCCAATAGAGCATGTTTGAAATGTCCTGATGTTTCACCCTTTACAGCCTGATAAAAGTTGCACTTAAATTTTGCGACAAAAAAAAAAAAAAAGAAGAAGAGTTCAAGAATGAGAAGAGACAGAGGATGTGAAGAAAGCCAACCTTTTTCAGAGACTTTCCATACAAGCTATGATAAGCAGAATTTATAGCAGCCAATTGTGCAGCACTTCGTTCGCTAAATATGCGGATGAAAGTCTTATCATCAGTTCCCAATTTCTTCTCTCCTGCTTTATAAAGAGTCTTTGCATCATTCTGAGCCAACTCATGATCAACTTCTCTGCCTTCATGGCGAGGTACACTCACATATGTATGCAAGAGCTGAATCCAGTAATAATCATAGCAATGAACACTTTTTATTGATGAAAGATTTATTTATTGACAAAAAAAATTGAAGCCAGTACCAGCAACTAAAAAGTATGGTAAGAGTCAAAGCTTTGAAGGCAGAACTGAATAATACAAAGATAGAGTGACAACTTACTCTTTTAAGATCCCCGCTGACACGTGAATCAATATCATGCTCGAGGTAAACCCCAAATTTTGCATGGTAATGTTGTTTAAATATCTGTATCTGTGATGGAGTGCGTGAACAAATTATTTCAGTCGCAGCTTCAAGATTAAATGTTTCTGGTCTTAATGCCTGCTTCACAATTATTGCATCACGCCCAGGTGGATCATGCATCCAGAGCAGAACTGCTGTCTGAAATGCAACAAAATAAATATGAAATGAAAAATAAGCAGGTACATAAATGAACCACTACTTTTACAATGTCGAACAAGATGCTGACCTTGATTTTCCAAAACTTGAAATAGAAAATATAAGGTCATGTTATAGTAAATTAAAACATTTAAAGGGGTGCAATCTCCATAATATCAAAATTATTGAAAATCATTCATAGGGAGGTAGAATATTAGTACCTCCAATTTGCCACTAAGTTCTGAAGACAAACGCTTAAGAAGGTCTGTAGAGTACATAGTCCTGTACTCCTGTTGAATGAGCATACGTTGTGTTGCATCTCGATGAGCCAATATATTAACCACTACAGAAGTGTCGCATCCAAATCCTGGATAACAGATGTTAGAAAAGAATAATTAACTCCATCATGTATAAGGGTCTGTAAAACTTGACTTATCATTATATTCAACAACTCATATAAGAAAATTAGATGGTACACAACACATGGTCACCGACAAGAAGATTCAACATTGTGGCTACAATAATATATTCTTTCAACAAAGCGACCATGCAGTAAAATATTGTTCCAGCTAAAGACTTGTAACCAATCAAAACTCAAAAGGAGATCCGCTTCTTTTCTTCTGTATTGAGCATTGAGATGGCATTCGTGAACAAGTATCTACAATTAATAATACCATCTACTATAACTATTAGAAAGGAAATGTGATTAATACACAAATTTGCCCCTACACTTTACATGAGAGTTCTGTTTCCCTCAAGTCCTTTACTTGAACCTATTATGATGCTAACTTTCTAGCTCCCTAAACACTATATATCCTTAAATGGTAAAAAAAATTGGTCTATATATACGAGCAATAACACGATGATAAAGTATGAAAGGCAGAGCATTTGCATTTTTAACATGGCATAGCATAAACTTCACATCTCTCTTTCTCTCTCCCCAATTTACCATGAATAAAGGGAGCAATAATAGAGACCAAAACAATACCATTTCCATAAGAAATCTGTAAGCAAAATCTCCAAGCTAAATCAACAAATGAGAAAAATAAGGAGTTTGTTGCTTATAAGAATTAAAGTTGAGGGGCCTAATAGGACCACATAAAGTAAAAGGGCGTAAAAGACATAAAAAAAAATTATGCGTTTTATCCAATTTGGAAAGCCATAAATCTAAACAGTTTCAAGTGGCTGCTGAAATTTTTTTAAACTGCTAACACAGGGAATAGCTAACTTTTGCTATCACAAAATCATCCAGACCAATTCTAACTTGATTTCCAATTCTTAAAACTAAATCCGCCATTGTTTTGAAAACACAAACCACCAGAAACCCAAATTTACAGAAAGCTGAAAGGCTTTCAACTGATTCTGCCATTACACCAACAGACTGCAGTATTACAAATTCTGAAATAAACAATTAAAGAGATGGGTTTCCCAGTTTGATTGTGTAGTTCAGAAATCCAAAACAGCAAGTATCATTAGAAATACATCTTCTTGTGCCAATGGACAAGGAAATTTAAATTACAAATTCATGTTAGAAAGAGAGAGAGAATTGAAAATTGAATAGAGTTACCCTTGAAAGCTCGGTAGAGTTGAATCGCATCAGCTCCAGGGGTAGTAAGCGCTGGAGGAACGTTTAAGGTTGACATTTTTGGGTTTTCAAAAGATCAAAACGTTGTGGATTTGATCAGTTTCGGACATATTTGGATTTGGCAATTTGAATCTGTCTACCCTACCTAATCTGCGTATTGATAGGGACAGTTGACCGAATCTTATTTTCGGATTAAATTATTATAAGGTCCGATCCTTAGACGTAGCCGTGGTCCGATTCAGATTGTGAATCCAACTGAAAAAGCCTGGGCCAAAATCAAAAGCCAACTGATCAAACACTTTTATTTATTTATTTTTTTTTTTACCTACAACATAGAATTGCATTTCGTGTCCGATAAAAAAAGCAAGTTTTTACGAAAACTTCAATAAATTTTTACGACAAATTCAATAACTTCTGTAACTGGTAGATGTATCAATCATGTGATAATAAGTCTTGGAAATAAAGTTTTATGACCACATTTGTTCAATGATTAACTTGTTAAAAAATAATACAGTGTAACTAGAAGACACATTTAAAATAGCAACCATAATAATATAAATACTTCATAATAAATTTGAGTGTCGATCACTAAAAATATCATATATAGTAGTTGAATTAAATGCACACACAAGAGAAGAGAAATTTACTGCAGATTATAAAGTAACTACTATCAATATAGCTCATGTTTCTCATGCTAAAATAGATGACACCAAACCTTTTTAGCAATCTTATGCACCACCTTACTGTCGCTATTCAAAGTAATCACCATAATAGCAGCGGGTGAAAACTGATATCTTCAGAGCACATCACAATAAAACATGACACTGTTCCTAGGAGAAGGGTCCCTATTAGGAACAGAAGAGGATCTGAATGGTGAATAGCTAGAACCAGTAAAAATACCACTAAGCTGTAGTTACTTAAAATCAATAGAGATACGCTGTAACGTAGCAACAAAATCAGGTTGTATCATTTCAAAAATATCTTTATTTCTTTCATTCTATATGTGCCAAAGAGTGAGCGCCACCAAAGTAAATATTAGAGGGCCATCAAAATCCATCTTGAACTTATCCCACAGTATTTCCCACCACAACATGAAATTAGGAAAACCTATAGGATTAGGCGTGTAGCCACAAGGACTAATTAGCCAAACAGCCTAGGCATGTGGACACAAGAAAAAAAATGCTCTAGAGACTCAAGTTGTAACCCACAAATAGGATAAAGAGGGTCATGCAACACACTTCGACGCACCAAACTAACAAAAATTGGTAGAGCATTATGCAAAAGTTGCAAGAGAAAGAATTTCAACTTTGGATAAACATTAAGAGACCATATGCTCTGCCAGATAGCTGATCGTACAATATAGGATGAGGAAGGTTCAGATACCTCTTGAGCAGATTGAATTACACATAAGCAAGTTATAGCCATAATAAACACTATATTGACTATTACGTGAAAAATGCCATATAAGAGAATCTAGCGTACCAAGAGGAGCAACAGAGACAGATAGAATTGCCACTGTTTGTTGGGAAGGAAATAAAGACTTGACTAGTTGATGATTCTAGTTCAAGGTATTATGATTAATTAAACTGCCACCTTAGAAAAATGAGCCAGACAAGACGTTGGACGAAGCAACTTAAAACTTTCTAACTGCGAAACCCACAGATTTGACTAAATATCAGTAGTCATACCATCCCCAATATTCATTCGAGCTCCCAATGTCAAAACATCATGACCAGCTAAAAGACTTTACCAAATCCATGAACTACATCACCTATGAGATGCCTGCTAAAAGAACGACCAAGTAAAGTAGATACCTCTCAAAAGTCGAACCCATAAGCGAGAAGGATTATGAAGAAGTCGCCAACACTGTTTTGTTAAACAAGCAAGGTTAAAATTCTCAAAATCTCAAAAACTTAAACCACTCCTATATTTAAATTGACAAACTCGGTGCCAACTAACCCAACTAATCTTCCTGAATTCCTCATCTCTACCCCACTAAAAATTCGATAACAAACTATTAAGTTTAGCTACAAATTATTTGGGATATTGAAGAATTGCTATAGAATAAGCAAGAATAGAAGATAACACTGATTGAATTATTGTAGCATGACCAGCCTGAGAAAGAAGCTTTTGTTTCTAAGCCCGAGTCTTTGATCAAATTCTATCCTCCACCACTGCCAAAGCCTATTTTTGAGATCGTCCTAAGAGCACAGGCAGGCCCATATACCTATTAGTAGAACACAATTCCTACATATGAAACTGATCGAGCAGCTCATGCTTCAAAGCAAGAGGTGTATGTTTGCTAAAGAGAATATGAGATTTCTAAAAATTAATCGATTGGTTGGAGGCTAAAGTATAACTCTGAAGAAGTTAACACAAAATCCCAGCCTCTTGTCTTGTAGCTTGAGCAAACAACAAGGTATCATCAGTAAATAAAACATCCACAATCGATGGAGCAGACTGAGAAATCTTAATACTATGAATGAGACCCTTACTATGAGCATTCGATAATAGATAAGAAAATGCTTGAGAAACAAACAAAAATAGATAAGACAACAAAATATCTCCTTGCCTTAGACCCCAAGAAGGGTGAAAGGGAGCATCTGGAATACCATTAATAAGAATAGAAAAACTGATTATCGAAATACATTGCATTGATCAAATGCACCCATTGGGAAGCAAACCCCATTGACCAAACATAATTTAGCCACATTTTTATTACCTTTATTACTGCTTAATTACACATTTTCCAGCTTAATTTATGGTTTTTATCATGTTTTTGCAGAAAAGGAAGAAAATGGGAAGTTAGAGAAAAAGTGCAGAAAAACCTGGAAAAATGATTGGGTCAGAGTGATTTGGCCAAATCACTGCCCAAATCAAGCTGAAGCAGAAAACTAGGACTGACTCACAGGGAGCGATTGGGGCAAGCGATTTGGGCAAATCACTGCCCAAATTAAAATAATAGCAGAGGCGGATAGAAGCGCGGGAAGAGAGGAAAATTCCATATTCAAAAGTAGTGAATTCCCACCATACTTCAAACTCTTCAAGACTAGTTCCAACTCAATTCTAAGAGCCTCAAGAGAGTCTTTCACCCAAGAAATTCCACTCACAATGAAATTCAAAGACAAAAAGGGGAATCAAAGACTACAAAGACCAAATCAAATTGGGATTTCCAAGCCCTAATTGAATTGAGACTCTCCACCTATAAAATGGACAGCAATCAAACCAGCAAGAATCATCTCTCAGCATCGGCAACTCTGCAGAAATTCGGCAGACTTCTTCTTCTTCTTCTTTTCTTCTATTCTTTTGTGTAATTTTGTCCACCATGAGTGGCTAAACACTTCTTTTTTTCTAGTTGAAATTGGGAAAATTCAGATTTGTGATGAATTAGGAGATTTAAAACTCCATTATTAAACTCTTATTTGCTTTCAATATTTATACAACTTGATCTTTCTATAATTATTGCTTTGCTTTTGGAATCAATTTAGGCCTATTGCTTTTAATTGCTTGAGTAATATATTGTTTGAATGATTTGAGTCCGTAATTGCTTAGGTTATTTAAACTCAAGTGTAATCGGTTGCATAATCTAAACTTGACCACGCGGTTGGCAAGGTTAGAATTAGGTTTCTCTAAGTCTTAATGCAGTCAACAGTTGTTCGATGCTAAAAGCCTCAAGGACGTTCCTTGGCAACTCGTTGACTAGTGTTTGATTAGTGAACGTTTCCTAATCAAATTAGAACTAAGGAGAAATTTAGTTGTGAGAAGCGTCTTCCACAAACAAAACTAATTTATTGAATTAAAATAGGAGTATTAAATAATCAATGATCAATTCTAAACAAGCTGAAATAGATCCATACTTCAACTAGAATCTCTTTTCCATTGAAATTCTCATTTATTTAAGTTATTGCTTTCTCTTGCTCTTTAGATTTAATTCATCAAAACAAACCCCCCTCTTTTATTTATTTGTTATTTATTTGCCTTAGTCACTATTAGGAAGATCTTTGGTGTCAAATCCCTATGGTTCGATCCTATTGCCACTATCTACAAATTAATTGTTGATTGTTTAATAGGTTTATTTTTTACGGTTTCGACAACCGCTATCACCCATCTTCAAAAGTACCAGTCGCAAAAAACTCCAGTCAACTTGATCATAAGTTTTATACATGTCCACCTTGAGGGCCATAGTATAGCGATAACTAGTAGTAGTTTTCAAATAATGAAAAACCTCATGAGCAATCACAATATTGTCTTGAATAGCTTGATCAGGGATAAAAGCATTCTGATCATCATGGATAAGTAAATGCATCCATGGTTTTAGCCTATTGACCAAAGTTTTAGAGATGACTTTAGAGTTGAACACTATATTCTCATATATCTGTCTGCCAGGTACAAAACTCGTTTGGGTGGGACCAATCAAATGGGGAAGGACAAGCTTCAGTCTATTTGTTATGACCTTAATGATAATCTTATACATCACTTGGTAGAGGTTAATAGGCACGAACTGGGCCATTGAGGTGGGGCCACTAACCTTTAGGATTAAAGTAATTAGAGTGGAGTTCATGCCTGGTGCAAGGGACCCTCCTTGTAGAACTCTTGAGACTTCATGGAAGAAATCCATTCCTAGTACATGCCAAAACTTTTTAAAAAAATCAGCATGTAGCCCATCTTGCCTAGAAGCCTTCTAAGGCTTCATATCAAAGAGAGCCTTTTTTTACCTCCACTAGTGTTATTGATTGGCGTAGGGATTGTTTTTCCTCGTCTGAGAGGTGAGGGAAGAAACCCCCTAATTACATAGTCTTTACTAGATGCTGTATTTGAAGCAAATAAATTTTGGAAATAAGTCACAGCCAGCTCCTTCATCTGTTGCGAATCAGACACTCAGTTTCCCGATCATCCTTTAGCAGCATAATTTTATTCTGATTTCTTCTAATAAGTGTTTTGTTGTGAAAATAGGAAGAGTTTCTATCTCCTAACTGAATCTACTTACTTTGAGCCTTCTGATACTAGATGATCTTCACTTGTCTAAGAACCAGCTCCAACTGAGATAATAAATTCTTCTCTAACTCCATGAGACGAAGACAATATCTAGACTGGAGAGTTTTTTGAATTCCTCTTAACTGAGCTAGAAGAATCTGTTTAGTTTTAAAAATATTTCTAAATACAGCGCGATTCCAGTGTCACATCGCATTTGTTAACTGATCAACCCTCACCATGAAACTAGATTGCGGCAACTAAGAATTACGTACAACTTCTCCAAAACCCAAAACCAATATTTGTGAGCCAAGCTGCTTCGAACCGAAAAGGATGAGTATGATAAGAATTTTCCCAATACTTGAGTCTGAGAAGGATGGTACGATAGTCAGAATAAATGTGTGGCAAGTGTACTACATAAGCTTAAGGAAATAGAATGTGTCATTTCTCATTGCAAACTGCTCGGTCTAGTCCTTTATACAAATTACCTCGTACCCAAGTAAATGGAAAGCCTTTTAATTGTGAGTCCAACATATGAGAATTATGAAACCAGGATGAAATGTCTACAAACACCCCTTTGAGAAGGAGAACCCCCTTTTTTTTTCATCACAATAAAGTATAGCATTCCAGTCACTGCTAAAGAGCCATTCTTTTACTAGGCACTAGACTGCCATAGACAGTCGTTAGCTTCATGACAAGTCTGTTTGCTTCTAGTACACTTATGTGAATAAACTGCCTAGTGTTAATATCAACCACAACCGACCGCTTATTGTTCCATAGTATCTAAATACCCCTAGAGAAGCCTTCGCCTCAACTCTATGAGAAAAATTGAAATTCAACTTTTTGATAGTGCTGCCAGCTTGTGCACCGCCTCATGGCTCCAATAAAATTAAAATGTTAGGCTTATGCCTCTGTATATACAGTCTAATACTTTGAAAAAAATTGAGGCTGGCTAGACCTCTACAGTTTCATGCAAGAACAGACATAAAATTAATACATAAGAGATGGGTAAGTTTAATCTCTCGGATAAGGATCTAAGCATCTCTCTTGATTGGAACACCTTGAACCTAGGCTTTTAAAATCATCCCCATTAGGATCATGACCACTGCTAACATCCATCTGCACGCCTTCATCAAGACGACTATCTTCATCCATGCACTGAAAACTCGATACGGTAATTGCATATTCTCGAGTTGGTGAATCACATGATAGATTCTCAAATACAGGCTGGGGGTCATTAATAATGACTACAAAGTATCATTTTTTATGCAAAATAGTGGGGTCCTCTCAACAGTTTGATTAGGGAAGAGATATTCACTTGTATTGAAGTCAAGTTTTGGATCACTCAACACAGTTCGAGAAGAACTAGCAGTCAATCCCATCTTCTTTCCTTTGTCTGCTTTCATATTCGTGGTAAATCCAGGTCAGACATCCTTATTCCCTTCCAACGTGCTCTCCTTATTAGTGATAGTTTACATGTGCATATTTTCAATTTCTATCATATCACTTAAAATAGCAAATCTAGATCCAGTATTCCCTGTGTTATATTTGTGAGATTGTGAGCCCTTCATGTATCGTGTTTTGGCAATCATCCATGGGCCATATGTACTTTCAACAGAGCTCTTCCCTTCAAAACTAGGCTCTAGTCTCACTTCGGATCTTTGTGCCACATTGGGAGTTGCTTTTTCATTGATGATAGAACATGCATTGTCACGGTGTCCATAACGGCGACACACAAAACAAATATTTTTTAATCCTTCATACTCCACTTTCTGCAAATTGTCATTCAACTCAAACTTGGAGATAAGAGGTTTACTGAAATCTACATTAATGGCAATCCGTGCAAACTACCCCTTAGTAATATCGCTGGTATTATAATCAATCTTAATAACTGTACCTAAAACATCTACAATCGAGCGAAGAACCTTTTTATTATAAAAATGCAAAGGGAGATCCGAAAGGTAAACCCACACCATTGCATAGTCAACTTTTACATTATTAACATCAAATCCCTACTCCTTGATTGAACTATGAGATAGCTACCAAACGTCATCTAGGGGCCATCAAGTAATGCTTGTTGATAATCCAACTTAGAGGAGAAATTTAATATGACGAAACCATTACTCAAATTTATAACAGTATATGTTATCTTATTTCAAATTTTCTCTAGTCTCAAACATAAAATTTTATAGTTTATATGTCTATCTATCACTCGAGTTATCACAGTAAATTTTTACTTTTTAATTAGAAGATATTTTAACTCAAAAAAAGTAGTAACTGAATATTTTCACTCTTTAATTAGAAATATTTTAAGTGAGAAAAAGTAGTAATGAACGGAAACGAAATTTTTTACATTCTATCAATAACAATATTGCCTGACTTCCACATTAATCTAAAAAATCTGTTGATTTTTTATTAGTTTATTTTTTCATTATGGTGAAAAGTTGTGTGTCGTATAAGATTTTATTTTAAATTAAATTAAATTAAATTATAAACTCTAAAAATAAATTAATATGTTTGCTTATAAACTTTGCAAATTAAAAATAGAGAACTGTCCAGGAAAAGTTGTGGAAGCTCTTGCAGGCCATTAAGAAGAAAACACGTGTGAGCCTGCACTGTAGCTTCTGAATCTAGGCATGTATAGAAGCTGCTGGAGTTATCTTTTTCATTGCATATAAAGATGTACAGATAGAATAAAGTGAAAAAGAAAACTGCTTTCTTTTCCTCAGTTTTGTTGTTTTGCTTCCTCTTAAACTTGCATGTTAAAAAAAAATTATTATTTAAATTTTGTATTTCTAAAAATATATTAAAATATTTTTAATATTTTAAAAAATTTAATAATTATCAAAATTTCACATCAATAAAATTTTTCAAGACAAATCAATTTAGTCATCAAATGCAGGAAATGTATCCTTGAGATAAATACCTACCATATATAGAATTAATTATGTATTTAATTCATCAAATGAAAATTAAGCTCCTCATTGCATTACAAGGAAAGAGGGTTAGTTTAAATATTTACATAAATTCATTATTACAGTCAAAGTTTTATATAATGAAATTTAATATTTTTTAAAAGCATACAATTTAGTTCTTTATTTTTTTTTATTATATAACTAAATTGATCCCTATTTAATTTTTCATCCAACAAACCATTAATTTTAACAAAAAATATTAAACTTCATTTTACTATATTTTCAATTAAAATAATCAAATTTTTAAAATTTTATTTTATTAACTGATATTATATAATAGTTCAAAGAGGTTATAAGTACTTGAAAAAAAGATACATGACAAGAGTCTGATAAGATAATGTTCGGTCCCACCAAGAAAAAAAAGATCCGGGTGCTTGAGGTCGGTTCAGTTCATCAGGACTCGACTCTCAACTACGTGATAAAACTTCATAAGAAGTTATTATTAACGGTTATAATCCAATAGATCCACTTAACGCCTGTAATCATGAGATTCTCGATCAATTAACCGACGAGGTTCCGTATCAATGAGCCGGTCACATCATCAACTTAATTTCAGTAAAATCATTTGGTTTTGTTACTGAGAAAATCCATTGAATCCTCTTTGTTCATTTGGATTAAAACGGTCTCTTATTTCTTTTTTTTAGAAAGAAATCTCTCTCTTCTTTTTTTCGAAATGGTAAAAAATTTTCGAGCTGCTGCTAAGGTTGCTATCAACGAGAGCGCTATCATTTCTTCCACCCCTGGCAGTGGACAAAGCACGCCCTCAATGGTCAATGAAGCAAATTTCAACAATCTGAACAATGAGCAGATGCTCCAATACATCCAAAGGTTGCAAGTTACTCTTGAGCAGTACAAAACTTAGGAGGAGGCATCATTCATGGATCCCAGGAAAGGGAGGAAGCCTCCGTTGACAACTTGAAGACTTGGACAAAAGCGATCAAGATGCGGTCCAAAGGGAAGACTAAGTTCGAAGAAGAATCAGATGATGCTCCGAAAGACGTCGAATGAAAGTCGGTACGGGCTGTTCAAAGGTACCAGAAGGAGAAAGATGAGAACTTTGGCCTAGAAGATGCCTTGCCTCTTTCAAAAAAAATCTTAGTAGAAACTTTTTCAACTAAGATCAAGTTGCTCAGTTTAGATAAATATTATGGAACAGCAAATTCCATAAGTCATTTAGTGATCTTTAGGATGACCATACAGCTTCATGATGTTAACGACTTCGTGTTGTGCTGAGTTTTCTCATCAACACTCACAGGTTTGGCTCAGAAATGGTACCAATATTTGAGCTCAGGTTTAATTAGAAAACTTTACGTAGTTCGCTATGTTATTTAAATCCAGACTTATTACTTGTATACCTTATAAAAAACTCTTCTCCGACTTGCGTAAGATCAGCCAAGGAGAGGGCGAGTCTTTGAGAAGTTTTATCTCATGATTTAATACAGAAGCAATACAAGTGGAGGAGTTAAACCATGAGATAACATATGAAGTATTGAAGAAAGGAACATGCAACGTCAAGTTCATGGATTCCTTAATTAAAAACTCGGCCGCTACATACCAACAGCTAGTGGACAAGTCTAAGAAATACATCAGGCTGGATGAAGAAGTCCTAGCACTGAAAAAAGACAAAAAGACGAGTCAAAAGAAAAGCCAAAAGGCGGAGAGGCGAAGGTATGAAGAAGACTACAAAAGTTATCCAGTCTCCCAAAAAAGAGATTACCAAAGTAAGTATAAGAACTATACTCCATTGAATGACTCATGGACACATATTCTGATTTGGATCAGGAAGAACGACAAGGAGGTCAGGTGGCCTCCTAGGCTCAACCCTGAGAGAGTTGAAGGGCGAGACAGGACCAAGTAACGCCGCTTTCACGAAGACTACAGACATACAGCAGAGAAGTATTGGCAGTTGAAAGATGAGATCAAGATGTTAATAAGGGATGGCACACTTTGAAAGTTCACTAGAAAAAATACAAAAGAAAGGACCCTCGAGTCCGAATAAACTTCTGAAACTACTATTGACTGAGAACTCATAGGAGTTATTCATGTAATTACAGAAAGACCCAGTGATGGCAAGGAAAGATAAGCAAATCATAGAAGATGGAATAGGCGGTAATGTCGAGTCTGATAAGTTGGGTGAAAACTGAAAAGGACTATTTAAGGTCTCGAAGGTTATTCGTGTCGGGTCTTATAAACTGGTCGAGTTAGATAACCAAGCCTTTTAATTATCCTTGTATGGCGTTTACAAAAATGTTATAAACAAAACTATGATGTATTCTTCAAACCTTTCTTATTAGGAACGTTGATGAAAGCGTGGAAACATAAGGCCACAAGTCAGGAACCTGCTAGACCAGAAGACCAGGCATTGGACCGACTAATCAAGACACTCATGCCAGGTCATAAGGCGGGAATCCGTTAGGCCAGAAGACCGAGCGTTGGATCCACTAATCAAGGCACTCATGTCAAGCCATAAGGTGAGAATCCGTTAGGCTAGAAGACCGAGCGTTGGACCCACTAATCAAGGCACTCATGCCAAGCCATAAGGTGAGAATCTGCAGGCCAGAAGACCGGACGTTGGACCCACTAATCAAGGCACATATGTCAGGCCATAAGGTGAGAACCCCCCAGGCTAGAAGACCGGGTGTTGGACCAACTAATCAAGGCACTCATACGAGGCCACAAGGCAAAAACCCAGAAAGCCAGAAGGTCGAATGTTAGTCTCACTAAAGAAAAGTTTCAGCGCCATAAGGTGGGAACCCTCCAGGCCAGAAGACTGGGTGTTAGTGTCATATAAACAAAAGTTTCAAGGCCACAAGGCCATCCAGATTTTAGTTCCACTATAAGGCCACAAGGCTATCCGGGTGTTAGCTCTACTAGCGACAAGGCGGGAACCCACCAAGTCAGAAGACTGGATGTTAGTCCCACTAAACAAGTGTTTCAAAGCCACAAAATAAGAACTCACCAGGCCAGAAGACCAGATGTTAGTCCTATATAAACAAAAGTTTCAAGACCATAACCATCCGGGTGTTAGTCCCACTAAACAAAAGTTTCAACGCCACAAGGTAAAAACCAGCTAGACACATGACCGGATATTAGTCACATATTAAACAAAAGTTTTGAGGCCACAAGGAGGGAATCCGCCAGGCGCATGATCGAGTATTAGTCCTGATAAGCAAAAGTTTCAAGGCCACAAAAGGCGGAGTATATGCCAGACCGACCAATCCGATGTTAGTCCTATTTCAGAAAGGATTTCTAAGGCATCTTATACCAGGCCATAATGCGGATATACGCCAAGCCAATCAATCGGGTATTAGTCTCGTTTCATAAAAAAGTCTCCAAGGCATTTGTTACTGCTCTAACAATCACCCCCCAAAATCCAAAACTTTTTGAAAAGGAAGAAGGCCCATTGTAGGCGGGCAATACTTTTTGATGAACAACAAAGACGGGACGAACTACAAAGAGAGCGAGTAAAGTCCTCAAGGAGGAAAGTGACCAAAAACTTGTTAAGGCAGGTCGAGGCAAGAAAATGCTTGAAAGCTAATCAAGGCTAGAGAATGCCTGGAAGCTCGACAGGACAAGAAAATACTTGGAAGCTCGATAGAGCTGGAAAATGATCGGAAGCTCGTCAGGACTGGTCAGAGTAAGAAAATGTTCGGAAGCTAGTCAGAGCTAGAGAATGCTCGGAAGCTCGACAGGGCGAAAAAATACTCAAAAACTAATCAGGGTTAGAGAATGCCCAAAATTTCAATAAGACTAAAGAATGCCCGAAATTTCAATAAGACTAAAGAATGCTAAGAAGCTTAGTAGGACTGAAAAATGTCCGGAAGATCACTAGGGCCGTTAGGATAAGAGAAAGCCTGAAAACTCACCGGACGTTACTATATTGCTCGGATCAATTTTGGATAGACGCTGTACAAGATCTTGGAACGGGCTGGTCGATAGGACGAGTAAGAAAAAAGCATGGACAGCGCGCACTCAGCTCAGATAGAAGCTGACTTATTTTGACGGACTTTATACTTAAATTTAAACATCATTAACAAAATACTCTTTTTATTTATACTTAAATTTTAAAATATATATATATATATATATATATATTATATTTGTTAGATATAATAAATATAGTGTATATTACAATTATATATGTTATATATTATCGGATACCATTTCATAAGTTAATAAAGATATATGTATTACTATGTGGGAATATGTAAGTTTAATTCGTATTATGCATGAAATTTTATTTCCATTTATACTATTAATTTTGTGTAATATATGGAATATCAATGGACGAAAGAGTTTTAATCCTTTTGGAAGCCAAAAGAATTTTCATAATTTTATATAGATTTAATTTTAGGACAATTGAATAATGACGCTCAGTTTAGTATAATTTATTTTGTAAGAAAATAATTTAAATAAATTAAATTATATATGATTTATTTTATAAATTAAAAAAAAATTCTTTTTATTTCAAATAAAAATTAATAATAATGAATAAAATTGAAATTTTAAAAAAATTTTGAGTTTAGCTAGAGAAAAAGCTCGATATTTGTTTTTTTTTAATTTAAATATATAAATCTTGATTAATTAGCTCAGCTTTTATATTTAAATGCTATTTTAGACCATCTTCTTAGTCAAAATGAGATTGTCCATTTGACATTTCAAGTATAATATTTAATTATTTTTAAATATAAAGTGATTAAGCATTTGAAAATAAAGAAATTCATTATCATCATCTTTTTTTATTCCTAAGCAAAAGACTTCTCCTTTCTTCTTTCCATACAATATTAAATCATGATATGATATCAACTTCATATAGAGCTAGTCTTCTGTTTAGGGAGAATTAGGGATTTGATTTGTTTTTTAAATGAAGATTAAAAATTAAGAGATTGGAGTTTAATTTCTTTTAAATTTATTCAAATGTAACTACTGATAAAATAGATATGTAAATATATGGATTTGATTCTTTGAATTTAGTTTTCTATGATTAATTGATTTTTTTTCATATATAGAATTACTTAATTTTTTAAAAAATAATGAAACTAAATTTTTATAAATTTATTGATTTCAAATATGTGGTAAATTAAATTAATATTTTCAAAAAAAAAATTCTATATATTAAAAATTACAATATAAAATATTATTGTTTTGGAAGAACGCATCAAAATTCAGTGAACTTTTACGTTTCAAGCGGGCAAGATTGTGTACAGAAAGCAGATCCACGTGTTCGATTAGTAGTGATTAGCGCCAATCCAAGCCGCCGCATATATCCAAATTTCCACACATTTTAAAATTAAAAAATAAAATATTAGACACGTGCCATTTGATGAGCCACAGAGCAAAAGTATAAAGGACGGAAACGTTATAGACGTGCAATTCTATGCCTCCTTTTCTCTATCATTTCGTCACTTCTTATCTTTTCTTTCTCTTGCATCATTTTTTTTAAAATATAAATTAATTATATTATTAACAATTTATTAAATTATACTCTCAAAATTTTTAAATAAAAATAAAAATTTTAAAAAATAAAATTTAAAATCTCTTAATTTTATATATATTTATCACTAAATTAAATTTATAAATGTAATTATACTCTTAATTTTATAAATTATTTTTTAATAATAATAATTTTTTAATTTTAAATTTTAATAATAATTATTTTTTAATTTTAAATTTTGAAATAAAAATTTTCAAAAATAAAAGTTCAACAGTATTCTTTTAAAAAAAATAGTTTTCTCCAAAAAAAAATATAAATAGAATAATATTTGTTGAGGGAATAAACTCGATAATATTGAGATTAATATTTCCATTATTATTATTATGTAAAGGAAAAGAAAAAATAAAGAAAATCCAGATATAGAGTTGGCCTAATATTAGCAGAGCGTCTCTCTTCTTCTTCTTCCAAGTTGAGCTATAAAGGCAGAGTCCAACTAAAAATAGCACAAACTCCATAACCATATCTTCTGCTTCGCAAGCCGTATTCCAATTGGGGGAGAAACTCACAAAATCAAAACGATAACAAATTCATTTTTTCCTTTTTCTTTTTTTCTTTTCTGGGTTGTGGGTTGTATCATTTTCAGTTTCTCTGTTTATGATTTGTTCTACAGGAAGAACGATTGTAACACCAGGAGGAACTATCACTCCAATCTCTCCACCCATAAAAAACCCATCTCATTTCTCTCATTTTACTTCAATTCTCGCCCCAAAATCATACCCTCTTCTTATTTTCACAAGAATTTCACTCTTACACCTCAAAACTCAATTGATTCTTACTAGAAAACCACCACCACTATCTTCATTAATGGCAATGGACCGCTCTGCAGCTTCCTCGTCCTTGATGCTAACGTCTGGTGCCAGCGGAAGGATTAATGCGTTATTTTCTGTACAAGCGTTGAAGAGTTTTTTAATACTGATAAACGCTGTCGTTTTATTTCTGCTTCTTCCCTTTCGCGGCCGGAGACGGACGGTGCCAATTAGTTCATCGACAGAGAAGCCTAAAGATTTTGAGAAGCTTCAGGATTGTGGGTCCCAGCGGAAGATGGTGCGGGTCCCAGCGACAATCGTGCCGTGGAAAAGTAGCTCATCATCTGGTAGTGGTGGAGTGGTGGTGGATCAGGAGGTGGCGACCAGGAGGGCCCTTGCAATCCGCCGGGTGTTACAGGACGATGACCCCAATTCATTGAGGGAGTCTTCGCTGTTTGTTACTGCCAGAGGAGACACCCTGTTTACCCAGTTGTGGACCCCTGTTTCTGTCAGAATCAGGTAATTTTTGCATACTATTTTAATTTTTATTTTATTTTTTTATTATTTTTTGATATAATATATGTTCACTCTTCTTATAAACTTTCTTTGTTCTATGTCTAATTACGACCACTAATCAACATTTAATATTTAATGACATACTTTTTGGTGTTTGATTATCTCCCAATTCTAGGAAAATGACATGTTTCATAGGGAAAATGGGTTAAATGAAATTTTTAATATAGGAGAATGAAAATTTTCAAAATAAAAAAAAGGCTGATATTAATGATAGCTCTACACTTGAATGCTTGCCAGAAACATATTTTCTGTTTCTTTTAAATTTTTATGTAATTAATTCTTTGTTTGTTAGTTAAGTTTTCAGAAACAGGAATCAGGGTTCTTGAATCCTGCAGTAGTCTTGCTTTTTACTTGTCACTTCTATTATATGAATAAAGTCTGTGGCTTTTCTCATATTGAAAGGCAACACCATTTACCATTTTCTTGTTTGCTTGAAGTGGTTAGGCTACGCATGGCATCTTTTGGACTTTGGCATTTTCTTTCACTTTGGTAAAAGGAATATGCAGGCAGTTTTATCTCCTCATTTTTGTGGTTCATATTGCTTGTTAAATTTGAATATTATTTTTTTTATAGAGAATATTAAAAATTCTAAGTGGTTCATTTTTATAAACTTTATTGGTTTGTCTATCCTTATAGATGCCTTTCCTATGGCCCAAATTTAATAACTTAAACTTTGATTGTTGATGCAATTTCACTAACAGATGCCTTTCATATGGCCTTAATTGCTTAGAAGGCATATTCTTGCACATCCAGCATCATTTACTATGGCCTGATGTTTGAAACTTTGTACTGTCATATCCCCCAATGAATAATATCCTCTGTTCTAGTTGGTCTAATATTCCCCATGCCTTGGATCATATCCGAAGGATTGTGACACCAAAATAAAACTTTTACTATCTTTTTCATGGCTGTTTTCAATATCTCTATCACCTGGTCCCCTCCCTTATCTCATGTGTAGATGGGGACGTAATATTGCAATGGTCTAGGAATTACTCAGACAGACTGTTTTCCCATACTCTGCTATTGTATGTATTTGTCCAAGACTTTCTTGTATTATTTCTGACATACTAATCAGTTGGCACACAATTCTAGAATGTGACCAGAAGATACTTCAAATAACATTCTATCGACATGGATAAAAATTTTAAAGATAAATCTGATAAATAAAGATGATAAATAGATCTGCTCATGTCAGTCTTGTTCAATAAGGAGGGGAGACAAGTTTGTCATGGGCAGAGTGTCAGATATCCGTCGTTGCTGCTGCTGCAATTAAGCTGATTTTGAGATCATGATGAATTGAACTTAGGAGTTTGTTGGAAAAGAACTGAGGACTTGCTGAAATTTTAGATTGCAGTGACTCATCATGCTGGACCTGGTGTGGTGTGTTATGGTATTGGACATTTTGTTTCGATAAAACATGGGGAAAGAAAAAGCAAAAGATAAGACGTAATCATCTTACAGTATAACTGAATAATCCTGCTTAATTCTTGGGTTTCATCTTATATCTCCAATCCATGTATTTTTAAATGTTCATGGAAAATGGTAATATTTTATTAAAACAAAAAGTCTACATTTGTACTTATCTGGTGTAAAATGTATAAGGGTTGGTGACCAGATTTCTTGAATTTAGTTTAAAATGTACAATCATCTTATCCCTTTTAATTATAAAAATATTTTATAAAGAAATGTGTTAGCATAACTAATTTTTGAAAGGTTAAAATTTATTTGGAATTCTCCTGAAAGGTTTTGATCAATAATTTAATCATGCACCTTTAAAGAGGAATATGAACATAGAAGGTGAAAGGAGATTACTTTTTATCTTATGAAAACACGTCATCATAAATATTCTCCTTTTAATTTCACGGTGATTATCAATTACTAGGTCTGCTACCTGCTATCTAATTATTTTCAAATTAATATACTTCTAGTTTCTTTAAAGTATCCTTCAAATTTTAGTCCTTTTATTGATAGATAGCCATCTTTCTCCCTCCCTTTGTGTTTTGACTTTAGGAGGTTTTGTTGACATGTTGTTATACTAACATTATTATGCATCTTTGCAGGGGACTGGTTGTTCTTATGCATGGCCTAAATGAACATAGGTTCGTGATTTTGCATCTAATTGTGGTTTGTAGTTATGTTCAAATAGTCTGTAGTTTGATGATATTGCTCACAGTTCTATAATTTACAACAGTGGCAGATACAATGATTTTGCAAAGCAGCTGAATGCTCATGGGTTTAAGGTTTATGGAATGGATTGGATTGGTAAGGTTAACACTACTTCAAATTATTATCAGGCCAAATTAATCTCTGAGCACTTAATTGAAAATGTTGCTTTGAACTTTGACAATCATTTTTCCAGTCATTATGGTGTTTCAGTTTTCCATAACTTGGTCTATTTGGTCACAGTTACTAGTTCCATAACAAGGATTAGAAGTGAAATATAGATGGTTCTGCATTCATATTTTTCTCAATATTCTATGGGCATCCATATCTGTTTGATTGACAATTAACCAGATGGAAGTGGGCTGCAGGCCTGCAGTTACTACCTGATGCCTAGAAACATATGCTACAGTGATATTGTTAGCGGGAAAACTAACGTAGACCTGTTAATTGATAGGCATTCTTCAAGTCAAAAGAAACGGTGCCATTCTTATACGTAGGAAAACAATGGCCTTATATTTCCCTTGCGTTTGTCCTCGTGCAACTACCATACAATCAACATAAGATAAATTCCATGGATGGCAGGGAATGGTGATTCTGCTTCTTTCAAAGTAGTCATAGTTATTTGTTGTAAAGAGGAAAAACAAAAACAAAAAGTTGGAAAAGGGGGAGGAGGTGAGGGAAGAGAAAAATTGAGTTATTTAATCCTAATATTCTGACACATCCGGGCAAAGACACACATGTACGGACACAATTCGAAAAAGAAAAAAAATTCTTTTTTCAACGTGGTGAATTGCAAGAAATGTAGCTCTGAAGTTGTTGATAGTAACATCATTGCAATGAGGGGGTGTATGTTCCTGAATTGCAAAGTGCATCATATTCAAATTTTAAGGTTGAATTTTGTTTCATGAATTTTAATTTGATTTCACAACTCGTTATGTGGTAAAACAGTAAGAACAAGTTTCTCAGTCAGGAACAATTCCAGATTTCAGTGCTTTCTCAGCGGCCAGCACTTATATGCTAACATGAGCATTATAACCTGCTTTGTGTTTGTCATCACAGTTTTTCAAGGCTAGTATTTCTGAATTTTCGTGTGAGAAACAATGTTAACATAGAGCAAAGGGCTGGATCCATTTGATATTTTTTTTCATTTTAAAATATTTCATCTAGACCATATTCATAGGTTAGAATAGAAATCTAAGCTCTAAGAATAAGCTGATGATGATGAAAATAGTAATTAGAAAAAATGTTGCTGTAGAAGTTATATAATCCCTGCATTCCATGCTTTGTGTTTCTTTTTTTTTTTCCTTTTAAGTGTTTTGTGATCTAGAGATCACTATTCTTCAACGATGCATCTATATTTGGATGTTGCAGGGGTTGAGATGTCCATTGGTGCGAAAAAGTAACATGTGAAGCTTCTCTTAATAAGTAAGCATTATTTGCATGTATTGTGTCTGTCCTTCCTCATCTAAAATTGCAAAGGGAGGATGCATGATCTGGAAATAAGAGAAGGCCATAAAAACTTTTCCTATTTTATGAACTATAAAGACAATTTGAAGTGTGATATACTGTATATGTTTTTGGCGGATATTCTATTTAGTAGTTTTAGTTTCACTTGCCTCCTCTCCCTCTCTCTATAGTCAAATCTTAAGAATAGGCCTGAAATTGAACCTTCTCTAGGTGCATCCCAACGTACCTTTCAGTTTGGAGACCACTTAAATTTAGCTTTCAGTAGTTTTAGCTGCATCTAACAATTAAACCAAATAGACCCTATGTCTTTACAACTGACTAAGTTTGGATCCAGAAAATAACTTTTGGAATGTTACATTTCTCCATTACCATTTTTATAGGCTAAGTTGTATGCTTTCGTTTTCTTTTTGTTGATTGTTCTATTTTCCTTCTTCCAATGAAATGAGAATCCTTTGTCATTTTTATGCTTTTTGCCTCTTTCTGTATGTTATTTGCTTGAGCTACATATTTGGTATCTTCTGGTAATGCAGTTCCATTTTATGGTTATCTTATAGACGCATTTTATTTTCTTAATTCTTCTTTTATAATAGGACATGGTGGGAGTGATGGCCTACATGCATATGTTCCTGCTCTTGATTATGCTGTTAGCGATTTGGTATGTTTGTTTTCACTTATAAAATAAAGATGAGAATTTTTTTTTTTTGTTTGAGGAGTCTAAGTGTATTAAACTTTTCTTTCAACTTTGGGTAGAAAAATTTTCTTGATAAAGTTTTAGGAGAAAATCCCGGCCTTCCATGTTTTTGCTTTGGACACTCAACAGGAGCAGCCATTGTCCTGAAGGTAAGGCTGGAAGCATTTCTTTGCAACAATCCGACTTTCTATTGTCATTGTGTTATATAGAATCAAATTAGTTATCTTTTCACTGATATTCTATAAGTGATTGCAGGCGGTGCTAGATCCAAAAGTGGAAGCCCGTGTAGCTGGTGTAGTACTGACTTCCCCTGCAGTAGGAGTTCAACCATCCCATCCTATTTTTGTGGTGAGAATCCTCATCCTCTGTAAATCACTTCATGTCTTGCCTTCAAATCCATAAGATTATAGAGGAATGAGATGGGTTTTTTCTTTTCTTTCTTGTTTGAAAGGCCAAAACATGTATGCCGACCAAGATGCAATTGGTGTGCAGTATCTTCTGGGAATTTATCATTTCCTTGTTTTGTTCTCCGCAGGTACTAGCTCCAATTTTCTCAGTTTTGTTGCCAAGGTTGCAACTTAGTGCTGCGAACAAGAAGGGTACGGTAGTGTCTCGCGATCCGGAGGCACTGATAGCCAAGTATTCAGACCCACTAGTGTACACTGGATCCATTAGGGTAAGAACTGGATACGAAATTCTCCGGATTACAACCTACCTGCAGCAAAATCTAACCAAAATGAGAGTACCATTTCTAGTTCTGCATGGTACAGCTGACACCGTAACTGACCCAGAAGCTTCAAAAAAACTTTACGATGAAGCATCCTCAACGGACAAAACCATAAAATTATGTGAAGGATTATTACATGATCTCATATTTGAACCAGAAGGACAAGAGATTGTGAATGACATAATTGAGTGGTTGGGTTGTAGGCTATAAGTTTTGATAGTGCAACAAAAGAAAAAAATATTGGATAGTTTAGCCAAGAAGTAAAAGAGAATTGCTGCTTGAATGAAGCTTTCCAATGAATTAAGTAGACCAGAAGAAGTTGTGCTGCAGAATAAGATTTTAATGATTGTTGAAACCTGAACCTCTGTTGCTTTGTGATTGATTGTAATGCTATTTGAATACCAAGCATTCTTGTGAATGTTATGTAAACTGCCTTTTGCTTTTGCTCTTTATCTGGTTGTAGTTAACTAAGAAGCAAGAAGCTTAAATATGAGACTCAACTAGCTAATTTTGTGTGCTTTGCAACTTGCTTTTCTTCATTGATATGCACATATGGGAGTTTTTATATGAATTTCAATAAGTATTACATATTATATTTAATATATATTACTGGAAAATGTTTTTCTTTATATATATATATATATATATGTAACGACCCCAAAATGGACCGTCACCGGCGCTAGGATTCAGGTCGGCTTAAGGCCGCCAGAACCCGTAGCAAGCCTGCTATACTCTCTGTGTCCCTGTAAATCTCATACATGATCATACATTTTCTGTGAAAATAAAAACTTTTTTCTGAACCAAGGCTTAACCTGTGCATGCACTATCTCTGTACTCTGTACTCTGTACTCTGTACCCCTGACTAGAGCTTGCTCTAGATGGGTTAACTCATACCTGTTAAGCTTGGTTTTTCACATACTCTGTAAAACATATATACATATACAGATCATGTACATAACAACAGATTTACAACATAAACTACTAAGGCAAGCACATCTGTAACTGAAAACACAACTAGTACAGCTCTTTATATTACATGTCCACTCTACACTATTACAATTCTCTTTTCTCTTTCTGTACTTTGCTGAACCTTCCCTGTACTCTGGACATTGAACCTGCAAGACTGGGGTTAAGGGAGTGGGATGAGCTCTATAGCCCAGTGAGTAGAACAGTAAAACAATTCATTCAAATATGATCTCATGGAATGCGTCATACCACAGACAAACCACATCAAGAGTAAACCTGTCACCACATAGTCCCAGTAACTCTGTGCCAGGGCGTAGAATCGAGCACCTGGTCTTCCTGTCATATATGTATATGTGTATATAACACCTCTGTACTTACCATTGCCAGGGCGTAGTCAAATGCTCCTGGTCTTTGCTATACCTGCCAGGGCGTAGTCAAAGGCTCCTGGTCTTTACTATACCTGCTAGGGCGTAGTCAAATGCTCCTGGACTTCCTGTCTGAGACTATTGGATCATTCAACATTCACCCACATCAACAATAACTATGCAATGCAACATATTCGTGGATAGTAATGCAATCAACCTATGATATACTTATGATGCATGAGTTATGCTAAAACATTCCATTGTGCAATTTAAACGAGTTAAGTTTAGTTCCACTCACCTCTGGCTAACTGGACTGACTCTGCAGGCTCTGTAAACTCTGGAGCAGTACTCACTGCTGCTCTCTCTGGTTCCTCTGGTCTGTACCTATACAGATGGACTCAAATGAGGGACCAAACTAGCTCATGAATAACTCTATTAACCTTCCCAAGAATCCCCTTAAACTCACTCTAAAACTCATGCAAAGCATGCAAAGGAAAGCATGACAGGACACTTTCGGCGGCAGGTTCGGCGGCCGAAAGTCCTCTCCAGAGACGAAACTCAAGCACCTTCGGCGGCCGAACTTCCACTTTCGGCTGCCGAACCCTTTCGGGGGCAAGTTTCGGAGGCCAAAAGGCACTCCAGAGACGAAAGTCTCTAACCTTCGGCGGCACCTTTGGCGGCCGAACTCCCCTCCAGAGCCGAAAGTCCAAAAGCTCGGGGGCAAGCTTGGGCAGCCGAAGCCACCACCTCACACCTCTTCAGGGGTTCGGCGGCCGAATGTACCTTCGGCAGCCGAACCTGAGTTCATCAGCAGGGCAGAAACTTGCCCTGCCTCTCGCCAAATGCACAAAACGCTCTCTAACTCAAACACCTCGCTTCCTTCACTTGCATACACTCATGTATATGCTAAAAGGGGTCAACAACTACCTAAAAACCCCAAACACACAACACAAACAACACAGAAACAAGCTCTATGCACAAAATCATCAAAACCTCACAAATAACCCTATTCATGCAACTCTCTCCATAAACCCCATAAAACCTTCAGAAAACATAAAAACAAGCTCAGGATCTTCACTTACCTCTTGAAACCAAGAAGATGAACAATCCTAACGTGGAGTTTTGGAGCAACTTGCCTTCCAACTCTCCAAACTTCAAACCTTTGAGTGTTTAGCTTAAAACCTTCAAATAATCATGAAAACTAATCAAATCTTTGCATGATTTAATGAAAACATGAAGATAGACTCACAAAGGGCAGGGTCTCACCTCAGAAGACAAAAGAAACGGTGCTCTTACCGCTTCAACCGACTGAGGGCCATTTATAGGTGGCTGGCCAGACCACCTTCGGCGGCCACACGTGAAACCGAAAGCCATGCATGTTCGGCGGCCGAACCTCAACTTCGGCGGCCGAACCTGGCTTTTCTGCCTTGGTTCATTTCACTCAAAAAAACTCATTTCCTTATGCATAAAACTTGATAAACATAGCAAAACATTATAGAAAACATAAATCGAACCCTTCTAGAGACTTCCGACATCCCGGACTCCACCGGAAAGTAGAATTCCGATGCCGGACTCTAGACGGGTATTACATTCTCCCCCCCTTAAGAACATTCGTCCCCGAATGTTTCTAAAACAAACAAGTAATACATAAAAAGGAGGAAACTAACCTTAAAAGCAATATGGATACTGCTGGAGCATAGACTCCCGCGTCTCCCAGGTACATTCTTCCAGATTATGGTGGTTCCACAGAACTTTCACCATTGGAATTTCCTTGTTCCTTAGCTGTCTGATCTGCGTGTCCAGAATCCGCACTGGCTGCTCTATATAGGTGAGATCTGTATGAATCTCCACCTCAGGCTCACTCAGAACCTGATTCGGATCTGACACAAACTGCCGTAGCATAGAAACATGAAATACCGGGTGAATTCTCTCCATAGAAGTAGGTAAATCCAGCTTATACGACACATTTCCGATCCTCTGCAAAATCTCAAAGGGTCCAATGTATCGTGGGGCTAACTTACCCTTCTTTCCAAAACGAACCACTCCTTTCATTGGAGACACTTTAAGCAATACCCAATTACCCTCCTGGAACTCTAACTGTTTTCTGCGCACGTCTGCATAACTTTTCTGTCTACTCTGAGCTGTTCTGATTCTCTCTCTAATCATAGGCACCACTCTACTGGTAATCTCTACTAACTCTGGCCCTGCAAGAGCCTTCTCTCCTATCTCTTCCCAGCAAACAGGGGATCTGCACTTCCTCCCATACAAAGCTTCATAAGGAGCCATCCCTATGCTCGCATGATGGCTGTTATTGTAGGCAAACTCCACCAAAGGTAGATGTTGCCTCCAAGAACCGCCAAAGTCTAACACACACAGTCGAAGCATATCCTCTATGGTCTGGATGGTCCTCTCTGATTGTCCATCAGTCTGTGGGTGGAAAGCAGTGCTAAAATCTAACCTTGTGCCCATCGCACTCTGCAGACTTCGCCAAAATCTGGAGGTAAACTGAGGTCCTCTATCTGAAACTATAGACACTGGAACTCCATGTAATCTCACTATCTCATCCAGATATACCTGTGCCAACTTATCCATAGAATAGTTACTCCGAACTGGAATAAAATGAGCAGATTTTGTGAGTCTGTCCACAATCACCCAAATAGAGTCTATCCTGTTGGACGTAGCTGGTAAACCCACTACAAAATCCATAGCTATGTTCTCCCATTTCCATTCTGGAATCGGTAATGGGTTAAGCATTCCGGCTGGTTTCTGATGCTCTAGTTTCACCCTTTGGCAAACCTCACAGGCTGTCACAAACTGCGCCACTTCTTTCTTCATGGCTGGCCACCAATAGACCCTTTTCAGATCCTGGTACATCTTGGTGGCTCCTGGGTGACCACTATACCTTGCATTATGAGCTTCCCTCATAATGTCTTCCTTCACACTGCTCTTATCTGGTACACAAAGTCGACTCCCATAACGAAGGATCCCTTTGCTATCAAATCTGAACTCTGCACTGTTGCCTGACTGAACAGTCCTGGCAATTTTCATCAACTCAGGGTCCTCATGTTGTCTCTGAGCTATCTGCTCCAGAAACACAGGTGTCACTCTTATCTGTACGATCAATGCACCTGTACCAGACAACTCTAGCTGTAATCCCTCTTCTAAGAGCTTGTAAAGCTCCATCACAACTGGTCTCCGCTCGGCTGCTATATGGGATAAACTGCCTAGTGACTTCCGGCTTAGGGCGTCTGCCACAACATTCGCCTTACCCGGATGGTACTGGATCTTACAATCATAATCACTGAGCAATTCTACCCATCTTCTCTGCCGCAAGTTCAGCTCTCTCTGACTCAAGATGTACTGTAAACTCTTGTGATCAGTGAAGATCTCGCATTTAACCCCGTAGAGGTAATGTCGCCACATCTTGAGTGCAAAAATAACTGCTGCCATCTCTAGGTCATGGGTGGGGTAATTCAACTCGTGCTTCTTCAACTGTCTAGAAGCATAAGCTATCACCCTATCACTCTGCATCAAAACACAGCCCAATCCCACTCGAGATGCATCACAGAACACTGTGAAATCCTCATTACTCACAGGCAGAGCTAGCACTGGTGCTGTGGTCAATCTCCTCTTGAGCTCCGTAAAGCTCTCTTCACACTGGTCTGACCAGATAAACTTCTGGTTCTTCTGAGTCAGTTTGGTCATAGGAGCTGCTATCTTGGAGAAGTTTTGAACGAACCTCCTGTAGTAACCTGCCAGTCCCAGAAAGCTTTTAATCTCAGTCACTGTAGTGGGTCTGGGCCACTTAGCTACAGCCTCTATCTTCTTGGGGTCTACCTCAATACCCTCTGCTGATACCACATGTCCCAAGAAGGAAATGCTCCTCAACCAAAACTCACACTTCGAGAACTTGGCATACAAACCATGCTCTCTCAGTGTCTGCAGAACTATCCTCAGATGCTGGGCATGCTCCTCTGCATCTCTGAAATACACTAAAATATCATCGATAAAAACAATGACAAAGTGATCCAGAAACTCACTAAAAACTCTATTCATGAGATCCATGAATGCTGCAGGGGCGTTAGTCAACCCGAACGGCATCACTAAGAACTCATAATGCCCATATCTGGTCCTGAAGGCTGTCTTAGGCACATCTGCTTCTCTGACTCTCAACTGATGATACCCAGATCTCAGATTTATTTTTGAGAAACAACCTGCTTCAGCTAGTTGGTCAAATAGATCATCAATCCTAGGTAAAGGATACCTATTCTTGGTAGTGACCTTGTTCAACTGTCTATAGTCAATACAAAGTCTGAGGGATCCATCCTTCTTTCTAACAAAAAGCACTGGAGCACCCCAAGGTGAGGTACTAGGGCGGATGAAACCCTTATCTACCAAGTCCTGCAACTGTTCTTTTAATTCTTTTAACTCTGCTGGCGCCATCCTGTAGGGAGGAATAGAGATAGTCTGGTACCAGGCAGCAATTCAATTTCAAACCCTATCTCCCTATCAGGTGGTAGTCCTGGCAAATCGTCTGGGAACACATCGAGAAACTCTCGGACTACTGGTACTGCGGCTGGTTCCCTCACCTGACTGTCTAGCTCTCTCACATGAGCTAGAAACCCCTGACAACCCCTCCTAAGCAAACGACGAGCCTGAAGGGCTGAAATCATACCTCTGGGTGTACCTCTCCTGTCTCCTCTGAAGACACACTCTGACCCATCCTGGTCTCTGAGACTCACTATCTTCTCTCTACAGTCCAAAGTAGCACTATATGTAGATAACCAATCCATCCCTAGAATGACATCAAAATCCGTCAAATCTAGAACCACAAGGTCAGTTGGAAGGTATCTACCCTCTATAAACACTGGACTGAAACGACAAACTGACACTTCCACTGATGGGTCACATTTAGGTCCACTGACCCAGAGAGGATACTTTAACTCAGAACTGATCAAACCCAATCTCTCTATGGTTCTCGAAGCAATAAAGGAATGAGAAGCACCGGGGTCCATCAAAGCATACACATCTGAACACCCAATGATGAGATTACCTGACACCACTGTGTTCGACGTGTTAGCCTCCTCTTATGTCACAGTGAAAATCCGTGCTGGGGCTACCGGATTTCCACCTCGGGAACCCGCTGCTGAAGTAGAGGCTGCCCCTCTCCCTCTACCTCTGCCACTACTCTGAGGCATGACTGGAGCTGCTGGCTGTACCACACTGCCTGAACTCATCTGCTGGGATGGTGCAAAAGTCACCTGAGGAAAATCCCGAGCAATATGCCCTTCCTGTCCACATCTAAAACAAGCTGTAGATCCCAACCGACAAACTCCTCCATGTGGTTTTCCGCATCTTCTGCATACTGGAGCTGTGCCAGAGCTTGAGCCACTACCTATTCCCAGACCTAACTTGACTTTATTCCAGAACTTACTCTTTGCTCCTTTTGCTCTATCCCATCTCTTGCTGCCTGAAGTGCCTGAACTGGGGGCCTTAGAACCCGAAGCCTGTGCCTTTGAATTTTTCTGAATATTGGCACTAGCTTCCATTTTCCTGGCTGCGTCTACGATAGTGTGGAAACTCTCCTTTTCTGCTGGAAGAATCAAGGAAGAATACCTGGGATGCAGTCTCATAGTATATCTCCTTGCCTTCTTCTGATCAGTATCATAGGCTTGACCCACGTACTGAAACAAATCCAGGAACTTATCTGTGAATTCATCAACACTCATTTCATCTGTCTGTCTCAACTGTTCGAACTCTATTACTTTCATCTCCCTGGAACTGTCAGGAAAAGCCCACCCTGAAAACTTATTGGCGAACTCTCCCCATGACATGCTGTCCATCCTGGGTTCCACATAATTCTTAATTTAATGTGAAACCTGCCATCTCAATGGCCCGACTATCATCAGCTCCCAACTCACTGGTTATCATCCTAACTGATCTGAGGTATTCAAATGGATCATCTCTCGTGTTGTATTTAGGAGCATCCAATTTCAAGTACTCCGTCATTTGTACTTTACCTCCAGATGAGCTAGGTTGATGTCTGTCAACAACAGGGGCTACTGGTTCTGGTGGTGGTACTGGTTCATTTGGCTCTGGGTGTGCTACACTTGGATGGGTAGGGGAGGGTGGATACATAGGATATGGTGGATAGTACAGAGGATAAGGCATATATGGCATGTACGGAGGATATGAGACAAAACTAGAGTACTCCGACATACCTCCCATCGGATACTCTGGATAGCCAAAACCTGAGGTCTGAGCGCCTCCCTGCGACTCTCCCATACCTTCCTCAAATCTGCCTATACCCATGCTGTCACCTCTAGACTGATCAATCTCCATAGCTTCCCTTCTTTCCTCTGATCTTTCTCCCCTAGCTGTACCTCTTCTGCTCTCGTCTACAGACCTTCTAGGGTCTATTGACGTACCTTCCCTGCTAGATCTCTGAGACCTTGCCCTTGGCAATGCAGGAGGACGAGCAGCTGGTCTCTCACTCTCTGGTGGGACTCCAGTCAATCGAGCTGATCGACGAGTTCCTCTCATCTTTACTCTCTGGAAAACAACAGAAGATAGCACTTTAGCCCATAAACAGCACATATCAATAAGGCACATGCATAACTCATAGCATTACACAGATAGGACTCAATACCCTATCCTAGTGGACATGATTTCCTATTGTGCTTGACTACTTCTAACCTCTATGAGCCCGACACTGTCTCTATAGGTCCGATCATGTGAACCTAGGGCTCTGATACCAATCTGTAACGACCCCAAAATGGACCGTCACCGGCGCTAGGATTCAGGTCGGCTTAAGGCCGCCAGAACCCGTAGCAAGCCTGCTATACTCTCTGTGTCCCTGTAAATCTCATACATGATCATACATTTTCTGTGAAAATAAAAACTCTTTTCTAAACCAAGACTTAACCTGTGCATGCACTATCTCTGTACTCTATACTCTGTACTCTGTACCCCTGACTAGAGCTTGCTCTAGATGGGTTAACTCATACCTGTTAAGCCTGGTTTTTCACATACTCTGTAAAACATATATACATATACAGATCATGTACATAACAACAGATTTACAACATAAACTACTAAGGCAAGCACATCTGTAACTGAAAACACAACTAGTACAGCTCTTTATATTACATGTCAACTTTACACTATTACAATTCTCTTTTCTCTTTCTGTACTTTGCTGAACCTTCCCTGTGCTCTGGACATTGAACCTGCAAGACTGGGGTTAAGGGAGTGGGATGAGCTCTATAGCCCAGTGAGTAGAACAGTAAAACAATTCATTCAAATATGATCTCATGGAATGCGTCATACCACAGACAAACTACATCAAGAGTAAACCTGTCACCACATAGTCCCAGTAACTCTGTGCCAGGGCGTAGAATCGAGCACCTGGTCTTCCTGTCATATATGTATATGTGTATATAACACCTCTGTACTTACCATTGCCAGGGCGTAGTCAAAGGCTCCTGGTCTTTGCTATACCTGCCAGGGCGTAGTCAAAGGCTCCTGGTCTTTACTATACCTGCCAGGGCGTAGTCAAAGGCTCCTGGACTTCCTGTCTGAGACTATTGGATCATTCAGCATTCACCCACATCAACAATAACTATGCAATGCAACAAATTCGTGGATAGTAATGCAATCAACCTATGATATACTTATGATGCATGAGTTATGCTAAAACATTCCATTGTGCAATTTAAACGAGTTAAGTTTAGTTCCACTCACCTCTGGCTAACTGGACTGACTCTGCAGGCTCTGTAAACTCTGGAGCAGTACTCACTGCTGCTCTCTCTGGTTCCTCTGGTCTGTACCTATACAGATGGACTCAAATGAGGGACCAAACTAGCTCATGAATAACTCTATTAACCTTCCCAAGAATCCCCTTAAACTCACTCTAAAACTCATGCAAAGCATGCAAAGGAAAGCATGACAGGACACTTTCGGCGGCAGGTTCGGCGGCCGAAAGTCCTCTCCAGAGACGAAACTCAAGCACCTTCGGCGGCCGAACTTCCACTTTCGGCTGCCGAACCCTTTCGGGGGCAAGTTTCGGAGGCCAAAAGGCACTCCAGAGACGAAAGTTTCTAACCTTCGGCGGCACCTTCGGCGGCCGAACTCCCCTCCAGAGCCGAAAGTCCAAAAGCTCGGGGGCAAGCTTGGGCAGCCGAAGCCACCACCTCACACCTCTTCAGGGGTTCGGCGGCCGAATGTACCTTCGGCAGCCGAACCCGAGTTCATCAGCAGGGCAGAAACTTGCCCTGCCTCTCGCCAAATGCACAAAACGCTCTCTAACTCAAACACCTCGCTTCCTTCACTTGCATACACTCATGTATATGCTAAAAGGGGTCAACAACTACCTAAAAACCCCAAACACACAACACAAACAACACAGAAACAAGCTCTATGCACAAAATCATCAAAACCTCACAAATAACCCTATTCATGCAACTCTCTCCATAAACCCCATAAAACCTTCAAAAAACATAAAAACAAGCTCAGGATCTTCACTTACCTCTTGAAACCAAGAAGATGAACAATCCTAACGTGGAGTTTTGGAGCAACTTGCCTTCCAACTCTCCAAACTTCAAACCTTTGAGTGTTTAGCTTAAAACCTTCAAATAATCATGAAAACTAATCAAATCTTTGCATGATTTAATGAAAACATGAAGATAGACTCACAAAGGGCAGGGTCTCACCTCAGAAGACAAAAGAAACGGTGCTCTTACCGCTTCAACCGACTGAGGGCCATTTATAGGTGGCTGGCCAGACCACCTTCGGCGGCCACACGTGAAACCGAAAGTCATGCATGTTCGGCGGCCGAACCTCAACTTCGGCGGCCGAACCTGACTTTTCTGCCTTGGTTCATTTCACTCAAAAAAATTCATTTCCTTATGCATAAAACTTGATAAACATAGCAAAACATTATAGAAAAACATAAATCGAACCCTTCTAGAGACTTCCGACATCCCGGACTCCACCGGAAAGTAGAATTCCGATGCCGGACTCTAGACGGGTATTGCAATATATATATATATATATATATATATATATATATATTAGGTTTTAGAAAAGAAACTTTTCTCTCAAGCTACATTTGTTATGGGATTTAAAGAGATATTTAAAGGGGTTATATTACGGGAGAAATAATTAACCTCATTTAGTTATAATTAGTTTTAAATTAAAATCTAGACTAAGTTAATATATTATTGTCCATAAGTCTATATTCATTACACTACCTATTCATAGTTGCTCATAGTGCAATGTAAGAATCAATTATCTGCTTGAATCGTCAGTTTGTACCTCATCTCACATCGAGTAATTCGACAATTTCGAACTGTCAGTTTGTACCTTATCTCGCATGGATAAATTACGGTAATCTCAAATTATATAGCTAACAAAACTACTAAATAATTTGGATTAATTATTTTGGATCAAGTGAAAAATGGGTCCAAAAGTTATTTAGACCTGTTTGGACCGAACTGTTTCAATTAGTATTAAAGGCATCCTGAATTAGAAAAATTGTGTAGAACTAGTGAATCTGTGAGGAAAGGGCTATCCGTGAGAGACGAGATAAAGCCGCCCGAAATACTAACGAACCACAATACCCAAGAGTTCGGTTCTGATTAGCAATTGTATTTGATTCAGTTGCGACGAAAACGTTACAAATTTAATAGAAGATTGTAAGAATAACCTCTCTGCTTGTACCGAGTACCACATCGAGAAATTACGGCAATTCCAAATTGTATATAATAATTAACATCAAATTATTAAATAATTTGAGTTAATCATTTTAAATTAACTGAAAATAAATAATTTGAGGTAACTATTTTAAATTAATTGAAAATAAATAATTTGAGTTAACAATTTTAAATTAACTGAAAAATAAGCTTAAAAATTATTTGGTCAGTTGCGAACTGTTTCAACATAGGTTAAATGGATTAAACTTTTAGTCTTTCAAACGTTTCTTGGCAAGATTTGAAATGGTTAAATAGACTAAACTTTAACTTTTCTGATTTGGCAAGATTTGAAATGGTTAAAAATGGATTAAACTTTAATCTTTCAACGTTTCTTAATTCTTATTTTGTTATACTAAATATGAGAAAGATTAATGGGTTAATTGTAACGCCCCGGAAACCGGACCGCTACCGGCGCTAGGATTCAGGTCGGCTTAAGGCCGCCAGAACCCGTAGCAAACCAAACATACATCCTGTGAACCTGTTTAATCCCATACATGATCAACAACATAACATAAAAATTAAAACTTTTCTTTCCAAGCCTAACCTGTGCATACATAACATCATAAACCCCTCATTGGAGTCCTCATCAAATACCCCAATGGGTAACATAACATGTTAGGCTTAGATAACATAAACATCATAAAAACATTTTTTTGATCATATACACAAGGGATTAAAACAAACTCCAGTCAAGCACATTCTAAACTTTCATTACATTACATAACATACTCTTACATTACAAATAAACCATGTCCACCACTAGGCTACTATATAAACTTCTCTTACTCTTCTTGACTTCACTATCTACTCTGCACCTGCAAGACTGGGGTTAGGGGAGAGGGGTGAGCTAAAAAGCCCAGCGAGCAGAACGATAAAAAACATGTGATTTAGTTTCACCCTTTTTGTGTTTATTATTATTCATTTTATTATTAAGAACATTTGTTTTAGTTCCTCCATTTTTAGGTATATTATTATTCATTTTATTATTATACTTTTTTTCTTTCTTTTTCTTATTCATGCTTTCATAAAATGCATCACATCACAGCTAATCACATAAAGGATGGTATTGTCACCATTAGTCCTCAACATCTCCAAATGTCAGGGGCGTAGAATGGGCCTCACTGGTCTTTCTCTTACATAACATAACATAGCATTCCAAAGTGCCAGGGGCGTAGAATGGGCCTCGCTGGTCTTTCTCTTACATAGTGCCAGGGGCGTAGAATGGGCCTCGCTGGTCTTCCATAACATCTCATCATAACGTAACATCAGAGGACTATGGATCACCCAACAACCATCCACATCAACATCAATTTATGCAATGCAGCATATTCGTGAATTCTAATGCAAACATCCTGAAATATTGCATGGCATAATGATGCATGGGCAATGCTTTATGATTCATTCATTTATTCATTTACTTTACTTTAAAACTTAAGGAGTTATTCCACTCACCTGGTGACTGAAGCTTTATCAACGGACTCTGAACGACTATCTCACAACCGGGGGTCTCGGTTCCTCGGGTCCGAACCTACACAGGTGGACTCAAATGAGGCACCAACAACAAGAACATAACTCTAAACATACCCCCAAAAACCTCCTAAAAACACCTCAAAACATCCCTAGAAAACATGCAAGAAAAGGCTGGGAAGGGCACTTTCGGCGGCACCTTCGGCGGCCGGAAGTCCCTCCAGAGCCGAAAGTCAGGCAGGTTCGGCGGCACCTTCGGCGGCCGAAACTCCCAGACAGAGGCGAAACTCATGCATGTTCGGCGGCACCTTCGGCGGCCGAAAGTCTCGGACAGAGCCGAAACTCCAACTTTCGGGGGCAAGCTTCGGCAGCCTAAAGCTGCCTCACAAGCCATGTTCGGCGGCCGAAACTCCCTTCGGCTGCCGAACCTGGTTTCTGCCAAGGGCAGAAACTTGGCTCCTCTTGCCTCCAAGTTTCCCAAACTTCCTAATCATGCATAAAACTCTTCTACAACACTCATACACAAGCATACAAGCTCCTAGGGGCCTCAAACTAACTTAAACCCCAACTACAACACACAAGCAAACCACATTGTTCACAAATCACATAAAACCTAACATTTGCTTAAAAACTCATACAACCCTATACATGCCATTCTACCCCATAAAACAACTTAAAACTTACTTAAAACACATAAGGAGCTTAAGATCGGCTCTTACCTCTTGAAGATCGAGAGAGAGACGACCTAAACTTGGAGATCCACGAAAATGAGCTCCTGAGTTCCCAAAGCTCCAAAACTTGTTTCAAAAGTTCAAAACCTTCAATGCAAGCTTAAAACTCAAGAAAAATGGTGGGGATTTGAAGGAAGAACACTAGATTGGGAAGAGGGAGGTCGGAAGCTAGCTGTGGCCGAAAATGGGAGAAAGCTCGCCCATTTCGGCTAAGTGACCCTTTTATAGTGGCTGGCCAGACCACGTTCGGGGGCCGAACTTGCCTCCGCACGCATGTCATGTTCGGCGGCCGAACTTGACTTTCGGCAGCCGAACCTGGACTTCCCTCACTCATGCTTTCGGGGGCCTAACGTGCCTCCAAAACGCATGCATGTTCGGCGGCCGAACTTGACTTTCGGCGGCCGAACCTGGGTTTTCCTCCAAAGACTTTTTATGCAAAAACTCATTTCATTTTCATACTTAAAACCATGAAATGCTTTAAAACATTTTGTGAAAACATATTTCTACCCTACTAGAGGCTTCCGACATCTGAGATTCCACCGAACGGTAGGAATTCCGATACCAGAGTCTAGCCGGGTATTACATTCTTCCCCCCTTAAGAACATTCGTCCCCGAATGTTCACCAAACAACACATAACATACATACTAAGCACATAAAACACTTCACACTTACCTTAAAAGAGATGAGGATATTGCTGGAGCATGGACTCCCGTGTCTCCCAAGTGCACTCTTCCAAGTTGTGGTGGTTCCACAGGACTTTCACCATCGGGATTTCCTTGTTTCTTAACTTTCTGATCTGGGTGTCTATGATCCGTATTGGCAGTTCAACATAGGTGAGATCCTCTTGGACCTCCACATCAGGCTCACTAAGAACCTTGCTCGGATCTGACACAAACTTTCTCAACATCGAAACATGGAAAACCGGATGGATTCTTGCCATAGAAGCAGGTAAATCCAGCTTGTACGACACATTCCCAATCTTTTGCAAGATTTCAAAGGGTCCGATGTATCGTGGGGCTAGTTTACCTTTCTTCCCGAAGCGAACCACTCCCTTCATTGGAGACACCTTGAGCAATACCAGATCCCCCTCCTGAAACTCTAACTGTCTCCTGCGGACGTCCGCATAACTCTTCTGTCTGCTTGCAGCAGTCTTGATTCTCTCTCTGATTATGGGTACCACCCTGCTGGTAATCTCTACTAGCTCGGGCCCTGCCAAGGCCTTCTCTCCAACTTCCTCCCAGCAAACAGGTGATCTGCACTTCCTTCCGTACAAAGCTTCATATGGAGCCATCCCGATGCTAGCATGATGGCTGTTGTTGTAGGCAAACTCCACCAAAGGTAGATGCTGCCTCCAAGAACCGCCAAAGTCCAGCACACACATTCTGAGCATATCCTCGATAGTCTGGATGGTCCTTTCCGACTGTCCATCAGTCTGGGGGTGGAAGGCAGTGCTGAAATCCAACCTAGTACCCATGGCATTCTGCAGACTCCGCCAAAACCTGGAGGTGAACTGGGGCCCTCTATCTGACACTATCGAAACAGGAACCCCATGCAGCCTGACAATCTCATCCACATACACCTGCGCCAACTTGTCCACAGAGTAGCCACTCCTGACAGGGATGAAGTGAGCAGATTTGGTGAGTCTGTCCACAATCACCCATATGGAGTCTAATCTGTTGGACGTCGCCGGTAACCCTACTACGAAGTCCATAGCTATATTTTCCCATTTCCATTCTGGAATCGGTAGCGGGTTAAGCATTCCAGCTGGCTTCTGATGTTCCAGCTTCACCCTCTGACACACTTCGCAGGCTGACACGAACTGTGCCACTTCTTTCTTCATTGCTGGCCACCAATAAACTTTCTTCAAATCTTGATACATCTTGGTGGCTCCGGGGTGAATGCTGTATCTTGCATTATGAGCCTCTCTCATAATGTCTCCTTTTAGCCCTATGTCATCTGGTACACATAATCGACTCCCATAGCGGAGGATCCCCTTACTATCGAATCTGAACTCACTACCACTGCCTGACTGAACCGTCCTGGCAATCTTCACTAACTCGGGGTCCTCATGCTGTTTCTGAGCAACTTGCTCAAGGAACACGGGTGTCACTTTCATCTGAGCCAACAAGGCACCTGTACCTGACAACTCTAACTGTAGCCCTTCTTCGATGAGCTTGTAGAACTCCTTTACTACTGGTCTTCGTTCTGCTGTGATGTGGGATAGACTGCCGAGTGATTTCCGGCTTAAGGCATCAGCTACAACATTAGCCTTACCCGGATGATACTGGATTTTGCAATCGTAGTCACTGAGCAGTTCTACCCATCTTCTCTGTCTCAAATTCAAATCTCTTTGACTCAGGATGTGCTGCAGGCTCTTCTGATCTGTGAAGATCTCACATTTTACCCCATAGAGGTAGTGCCTCCACATCTTGAGTGCAAAGATTACTGCTGCCATCTCCAGGTCGTGTGTGGGGTAATTCAACTCATGCTTCTTCAGCTGCCTAGAAGCATAAGCAATCACCCTCTCATTCTGCATCAGTACACAACCCAGTCCCACACGGGACGCATCACAAAAGACTGTAAAGTCCTCATCACTAGATGGCAGAGCTAAAACTGGTGCTGAAGTCAACCTCTTCTTAAGCTCTTCAAAACTCTCTTCGCACTGGTCGGTCCACAGAAACTTCTGATTCTTCCTGGTTAACTTGGTCAGAGGAGCTGCTATCTTTGAGAAGTCCTGAACGAACCTCCTGTAGTAACCAGCCAAACCCAAGAAACTTCTAATCTCTGTCGCTGAAGTGGGTCTAGGCCAGTTAGCCACAGTTTCTGTCTTCTTGGGGTCCACCTCAATACCATTCTCTGACACTACATGCCCCAAGAACGAAATGCTCCTCAGCCAGAACTCACATTTAGAGAACTTGGCATACAAGCCATGTTCCCTCAAAGTCTGCAAGACTAACCGCAGATGATGGGCATGCTCTTCTGCATTCCTGGAATACACTAAGATATCATCTATGAAGACAATAACGAAGTGATCCAGGTATTGGCTAAATACTCTGTTCATGAGATCCATGAATGCTGCAGGGGCGTTTGTTAACCCGAACGGCATCACTAGGAACTCATAGTGCCCATATCTGGTCCTGAAAGCTGTCTTCGGCACGTCTTCATCTCTGATCCTCAGCTGATGATACCCAGATCTCAGATCTATTTTGGAGAAACAACCTGCTCCTGCTAGCTGGTCGAATAGATCATCGATCCTAGGCAACGGGTACTTGTTCTTGGTAGTAACCTTGTTCAACTGTCTATAGTCGATACAAAGTCTGAGGGATCCATCCTTCTTTCTGACAAACAAGACTGGTGCACCCCAAGGTGAGGTGCTCGGTCGGATGAAACCCTTGTCTACCAGCTCTTGCAACTGTTCCTTAAGCTCCTTCAGCTCTGCTGGCGCCATCCTGTAGGGAGGGATAGAGATCGGTCTGGTTCCTGGCATCAATTCTATCTCGAACTCTATCTCCCTCGGAGGCGGTAAACCTGGCAGTTCGTCTGGGAAAACATCTAAGAACTCTCCAACCACAGGCACCGAGGCGGGCTCTCTGACATCTCTGTCTAGCTCTCTCACATGAGCTAGATAACCCTGACAACCCCTCCTGAGCAGCCTACGAGCCTGTAGGGCTGATATCAAACCTCTAGGTGTACTCCCCCTGTCTCCTCTAAAGACAACCTCTGACCCATCCTGACATCTGAACTTAACTACCTTGTCTCTGCAATCCAAGGTAGCACCATGGGTAGATAACCAGTCCATCCCTAGAATGACGTCAAAATCTGTCAAATCTAGAACCACAAGGTCGGCGGATAGGCATCTTCCCTCTATGAAAACTGGACTGAACTGGCAGACTGACTCTGCCACTGACGGGTCACACTTGGGTCCACTGACCCATAGGGGACACTCTAACCCAGAGACCATCAAACCCAACCTCTCGACCGCTCTCGGAGAAACAAAAGAATGGGATGCACCCGGGTCCATTAAGGCATAAGCATCTGAACAACCAATGATGATATTACCTGACACCACGGTGTTGGATGCGTTTGCCTCCTGCTGTGTCATTGTGAAGATCCGTGCTGGAGCTGACGGACCTTCCCCTCTGTAACCTGATGAAGAAGAGGCTGACCCTCTCCCTCGGCCTCTGCCACTAGCCTGTGTTGCGGCTGAAGCTGCTGGTTGTGCCACACTAACTGAAGCTGTCTGCTGGGGCTGTGCCGTAGGAACTGCTCTCGGACACTCCCAAGACATGTGTCCCTCTTGCCCACACCTGTAGCAGGCTATCGTCCCAAACCGGCATACCCCTCTGTGTAGCTTACCACACCTTGCACACACTGCATTATCAGCACCAGAGCTTGAGCCACTTCCTAATCCCAGACCCGATTTGATCTTGCTCCAGAACTTATTCTTCTTTGGTTTCTTAGTGGTACTGCTCCACTTCTTACTAGCTGAACTCAAGGATGAAGGGTCTATCCTTCCCCCACCTGGGGTCTTAGAACCAGAAGGTTGTGCCACTGACTGCTTGACTTTTCCCTCTATTACGGCACTAGCCTCCATTCTCCTGGCCATGTCTATAATGGCATGGAAACTTTCTCTATCAGCTGACTGAATCAAAGAGGAATACCTGGAATTAAGCCTCATGATATACCTCCTAGACTTCTTCGGGTCTGTGTCCAGATGTTGCCCAGCAAACGGCAACAACTCTAAGAATCTATCGGTGTACTCATCGACACCCATCTCATCTGTCTGCTTCAGCTGTTCAAACTCAATCACCTTCAGTTCCCTGGAACTGTCAGGGAAAGCCCATCCTGCGAACTCATTCGCAAACTCCTCCCATGAAAGACTGTCCACCCTCGGTTTCACATAGCCCTTGAACCACTCACGGGCCTTTTTGCATTTCAGGGTGAAACCAGCCATCTGAATGGCTCTGCTGTCATCAGCCCCTATCTCATCTGTAATTGTTTTGACCTTCTCCAGGTACACAAACGGATCATCACCGGTATCAAACTGGGGAGCACCCAACTTCATATAGTCGGTCATCTTGGCCTTGCTCCCTCCAGATGAGGTAGGTTGAGGTCTTTGGGTTTCTGTAACTGCGGCTTCTGCTGGTGGTGGAGGTGCGGCATCCCCTGGGATAGGGTTTGTCGTGCCTGGATGGAAGGATGGAGGTGGGTACATAGGGTACTGTGGATACTGTGGGTAGAAAGGTGGGTATGGCATGTGAGAAGGGTAATGATTAAAACTGGGGAAATCCGATGTACTTCCCATCGAATACCCGGGGTATGGTGAAAAAGGTGGGTACTGGGGTGGTGGAACAAACCCCGAGGCCTGCGTGCCTCCCTGAGACTCACCCATGCCCTCTTCTGGCATGCTCACACCAAGACTACCATCCCTCCTCTGGTCCACATCCATCTCTTCTCCCACATCCACTGACCTTCTTTCCTGAACTGTACCCCTTACTGATCTGCTTCTACCCAGATCCAAGGACCTTCTAGGGTCCCTCACTGCTCTGTCCCTGTTGGACCTGCTTGACATTGCCCTTGGCAATGCTGGAGGACGGGCGCTCGTGCCCTCATCCTCCGGTGGTACTCTAGTCAATCTAGCTGATCGACGAGTTCCTCGCATTCTGTTTACTGGAAAACAGCACAGATAACAAAACATTAGCATCAAATGGTTCATGTGGAAACACATGAACCCACATCATATACACATCATATTCATAGCATATCTCATGGCATATCATACTTTCATTCTAGACAGGACTCTACATCCTATCCTAGTGGACATGATTTCCTATTGTGCTTGACTTTTCTATCACATCTATGAGCCCGACACTCTAGGTCCGACCATATGAACCTAGGGCTCTGATACCACTCTGTAACGCCCCGGAAACCGGACCGCTACCGGCGCTAGGATTCAGGTCGGCTTAAGGCCGCCAGAACCCGTAGCAAGCCAAACATACATCCTGTGAACCTGTTTAATCCCATACATGATCAACAACATAACATAAAAATTAAAACTTTTCTTTCCAAGCCTAACCTGTGCATACATAACATCATAAACCCCTCATTGGAGTCCTCATCAAATACCCCAATGGGTAACATAACATGTTAGGCTTAGATAACATAAACATCATAAAAACATTTTTTTGATCATATACACAAGGGATTAAAACAAACTCCAGTCAAGCACATTCTAAACTTTCATTACATTACATAACATACTTTTACATTACAAATAAACCATGTCCACCACTAGGCTACTATATAAACTTCTCTTACTCTTCTTGACTTCACTATCTACTCTGCACCTGCAAGACTGGGGTTAGGGGAGAGGGGTGAGCTAAAAAGCCCAGCGAGCAGAACGATAAAAAACATGTGATTTAGTTTCACCCTTTTTATGTTTATTATTATTCATTTTATTATTAAGAACATTTGTTTTAGTTCCTCCATTTTTAGGTATATTATTATTCATTTTATTATTATACTTTTTTTCTTTCTTTTTCTTATTCATGCTTTCATGAAATGCATCACATCACAGCTAATCACATAAAGGATGGTATTGTCACCATTAGTCCTCAACATCTCCAAATGCCAGGGGCGTAGAATGGGCCTCACTGGTCTTTCTCTTACATAACATAACATAGCATTCCAAAGTGCCAGGGGCGTAGAATGGGCCTCGCTGGTCTTTCTCTTACATAGTGCCAGGGGCGTAGAATGGGCCTCGCTGGTCTTCCATAACATCTCATCATAACGTAACATCAGAGGACTATGGATCACCCAACAACCATCCACATCAACATCAATTTATGCAATGCAGCATATTCGTGAATTCTAATGCAAACATCCTGAAATATTGCATGGCATAATGATGCATGGGCAATGCTTTATGATTCATTCATTTATTCATTTACTTTACTTTAAAACTTAAGGAGTTGTTCCACTCACCTGGTGACTGAAGCTTTATCAACGGACTCTGAACGACTATCTCACAACCGGGGGTCTCGGTTCCTCGGGTCCGAACCTACACAGGTGGACTCAAATGAGGCACCAACAACAAGAACATAACTCTAAACATACCCCCAAAAACCTCCTAAAAACACCTCAAAACATCCCTAGAAAACATGCAAGAAAAGGCTGGGAAGGGCACTTTCGGCGGCACCTTCGGCGGCCGGAAGTCCCTCCAGAGCCGAAAGTCAGGCAGGTTCGGCGGCACCTTCGGCGGCCGAAACTCCCAGACAGAGGCGAAACTCATGCATGTTCGGCGGCACCTTCGGCGGCCGAAAGTCTCGGACAGAGCCGAAACTCCAACTTTCGGGGGCAAGCTTCGGCAGCCTAAAGCTGCCTCACAAGCCATGTTCGGCGGCCGAAACTCCCTTCGGCTGCCGAACCTGGTTTCTGCCAAGGGCAGAAACTTGGCTCCTCTTGCCTCCAAGTTTCCCAAACTTCCTAATCATGCATAAAACTCTTCTACAACACTCATACACAAGCATACAAGCTCCTAGGGGCCTCAAACTAACTTAAACCCCAACTACAACACACAAGCAAACCACATTGTTCACAAATCACATAAAACCTAACATTTGCTTAAAAACTCATACAACCCTATACATGCCATTCTACCCCATAAAACAACTTAAAACTTACTTAAAACACATAAGGAGCTTAAGATCGGCTCTTACCTCTTGAAGATCGAGAGGGAGACGACCTAAACTTGGAGATCCACGAAAATGAGCTCCTGAGTTCCCAAAGCTCCAAAACTTGTTTCAAAAGTTCAAAACCTTCAATGCAAGCTTAAAACTCAAGAAAAATGGTGGGGATTTGAAGGAAGAACACTAGATTGGGAAGAGGGAGGTCGGAAGCTAGCTGTGGCCGAAAATGGGAGAAAGCTCGCCCATTTCGGCTAAGTGACCCTTTTATAGTGGCTGGCCAGACCACGTTCGGGGGCCGAACTTGCCTCCGCACGCATGTCATGTTCGGCGGCCGAACTTGACTTTCGGCGGCCGAACCTGGACTTCCTTCACTCATGCTTTCGGGGGCCTAACGTGCCTCCAAAACGCATGCATGTTCGGCGGCCGAACTTGACTTTCGGCGGCCGAACCTGGGTTTTCCTCCAAAGACTTTTTATGCAAAAACTCATTTCATTTTCATACTTAAAACCATGAAATGCTTTAAAACATTTTGTGAAAACATATTTCTACCCTACTAGAGGCTTCCGACATCCGAGATTCCACCGAACGGTAGGAATTCCGATACCAGAGTCTAGCCGGGTATTACATTAATGGTTAACTCTAATTTCAATATCCAACCAAATATTATGAATTTTTTTTAAATGTTAATTATTACTCCATAAAAATACACCATTAATAATCAACCTTATTTTACTATCACCATACCAAATATATCTTCAATGTTACAGTGAAGTGTTAATGTCCTCCGGTAAATTATCAATGTTTTAATATCTATTTTATTAATAATAACAATTATCGATACACAAAATTTAAAATTTTTTACTATTTTATAATTTAATTTAAATATTTAAAAGTAGATAAAATTATCTAAAATTATATATTTTATTATAATTATATTTAATTTTAAAATTCAAATTAAAAAAATTTATTTTATTGACATAATAATATCACATGAATTATTTATTATATTTACATGACACGTATACAAAAGACTTTTAGCAAAAAAATTTAAAATTTTTATTATTTTATAATTTAATCCAAACCTTAAAATTAGTGCAATTCAACTTAAATATCTCAAAATTTATTTATTTTATTCATCCTCACTTGATTTAATGCAAAATATCACCACTTAAGTTTCTTCCTATTTACTATTAGTTTCCAGCAAAAATTGTAATAATTATTATATGTGGTGACTTTTTACTTTCTAAATAATTTATCAGATGCGATTTAACTATATTTATTATAAAAAATCATTTCTAATAATATAAATTAGCACTTAAACATAAATACGAACATTTGAAAGTAGATATAGTTTTGGTTTCTTACCCCAAATATATAGGGATGAAATATATAAATGGAGTTTCAGAAATTTAGTGTTGAAAGAGGAAAAATTTAGTGATTTTAAATTACCTATGGCCAAACTTACCTGGCTGAGCCACTAAAGACAACCATTTGGATAAAACTATGGAGAGCATAAATTTATATGGCTTTGAACAATAAGGATTATTGCTTTTGGGCTATTGCAAATTTTTTTATTTCAGATTTTCTTTTGAATAATTCTCAGTCAATCGAGTTTGTTGTTGTCCTTTAAGAATTAGTTTGCTAGGAACTGATTCTACTGAATCAAGGATTTTATGTGCTAGAATCTTTCTTTTTTCAGTTTACCAAGTACTTCCACTGCTGTATCAGAGTTCTTATTCTTCATTGTTAGTAATTTTTTTTTTTTACTGAACAACAATTGCTATCAGAGCCAATGACCTCATGGCTCATGAAGATCCAAGGCCAAGAAACATTCCTGGCAAGTTGGGTTGATAATTACAGGTCAGACCCATAAAAATATTCTAGATTTGCGATCCAATATTTGAAGTCCAAAGATGAAGACTCAATGAGAAAAATCCAAACATCTAAGGCTCAAGACCTGAAACTCAAGAATAGAGGCCCAAAAATAGAGGCTCAATGAGAAAGATCTAGTTCAAAATATTGAAAGTTCTATGGCTTCTGAGATTCAAGAGGCCTATAAATTTAGGCAATTATAATAAGAGAGACATGAAACCTTTGAGATTTAAGGCAAGTCAGCCAATTGTAACTTGAGGTGAGTGTTGAAAAAAGAAAAAGAAAGAAAGTGGGAGCAAATCCCACATTGTAAATGGGAAAGAGGAGAAGGAGGATTTATAAGTTAAGTGGAGGGCAAAGAGCATTTTGGAAAAGATCACCACAACAAGTTTAATTATTTTAAAATTCAGCACTCTCACCACATGTAGACTTGGATCGAACTGAACCTGTCAGAAATTTCAACATGGAAAATACTTTCAAATTTTTTGCAATCTTTCAAATGCAATAAAACTAGCCCATCAAGAATTCCAATAGATTGGTCAATCTCCTAAAGTTCTACACAACCTTCAAGAATCAACTTGACAAGATTTTGGTAGTGACTGAGTTTCAGGATTTTCAACTTGTTGAATTTCTGCACGTTAACGATGACAACAACAGAAACTACATGTTTAGAATGGTAAAATAGAATTTTTTTTTTTTCTTTTTATCAAAAAGAAAAACAATGAACTGCTTTTATACCTTTACACCCTTCCAAGGTTGTTTAGCTTGCTGTAGCATATATTAATTTCAATAAGCTCCTTGGATTGGAAGGTTTCTAGAAATTCTTTGAAAGGATACCAATGCCATTTGAGAAATTGAAAGTCATTAGAAAGATATTCAAGACCCGCAGAGAAGTTCATGTTACGAAATATCAGCAATCTGAGTTTGTTCAGCATCAAGAAAGCTATGGCACTCGGTGCTGTCTCTTTCGGTTATTTCAAGTCTAGGACAATGCCTTCAACATCTTCTGTTCCCTAAACGATTAGACAAACAAGTTTAAAGTGATACAATACGACCCAATATGTTTCTTTTTATTATTTTTTTTTTAATTAGAAATTAAAAAGAAGAAAAAAAATTACTGCATTTTTTAGGCAGACATGAAAGATGTCCTCATAAAGCCACAACCTACTACGTTTTCTTGGTTCTTTTGGAGATTCCTGTCGAACTATTTTCCAACGCAGTTCTTGTAGCAAATCATGCATCCATAATTTTTTACCAACAATGGTTATGAAAGACTTATCTATCAGAACTCTTATTCCAATATCTGGGAAGTATTACCAAAAGGGCATAGATAAAGGAAGTTCAAATACGTAAAATAATGTTATTATAGCAATGCAGTCGATCAAATAAAAATTGAGATATAAAATATTTTTCATGATAATTAAAAAGAGCCATCTTAATCATTGCGCACACACCATTCATTATTAATAGAGTTTAAAAAAAAAAAAAACTTTTCTTTATTTTTATCAATTGAAAAAAAAAATTTTAATGAACCAAATTAATAAAAGAAAGTATATACATATTATTATTTGGGAGCAAAATATATCTATACCTTTACTGGGGCAATTTTGATCTCTTAGCTTGTGGTTCATCGTCGAAGCAGCCTCTTCTATTTTCATGGATTCGCTTAGTGAAGGCACCACCACCAAGTTCTGTGTTCTCATCTTCAGGACAATCAACTATTTGTCTGGACTCTAACACATCTTCCTCGTATACTACATGCACTCCAAATTTCTTCACATGCAACCCTGTACCATGTGCACTGAACATAACCTCAATGTGACTAGCTGTCTTGATCGTATCCTGTGAAACTGTAATATCTAGTAACTCATTGCCAGACAAATAGAAAAGCCAAGTGTGATCTGATTCAAGATGGTGCACCATTGATAAACAACGACTGTCAAGTTCATGCTCCCACTTGTGGTTCATGATTTTAATAGAACAAGCAAGATCTAAATCATAGAAGCTAGAGGTATCTCGATCTTTGATTGCAAAAATTGCAAAAACAACAAAGCCAATCCACTTGCTATCAATAAACCCTGGTGGCAGTTGTATAGTTTCTGAAGAGTAGTAATTCTTAGAAAGCCACAAGCTTTGATGGCTGAACCACTCTGGAATTTCATTTCCAGGAACAACAACGTCGAATTTAGGTCTTGAATCATATTTCCTGGGTACCATAGGAGAACTTTGATATTCTTTATGGGTGAAAGAGAGATAGCCCTGGAGGTATTTTCTAAGCATTGTAAACACAAAGCTGTTGTGACCTTGATTCCCACCCAGCTTGAAGCAATTAGAAAGATTTAATCGAGAAGTTTGCAAACTGCATAGGTCTAACGTTTCCAATGAAGTGCATGCTTGTGCTGTTACATAATTCAAGTTTGATGGAAGTTTTTGCAATGTTTGAAGCATCTTGCAATCGTTCAAGGAGAGGTCTTCAAGCTTAGGAAATGCATTGATACTTGCAGGTAGGCTGTGGAAATTATTTCCACTCAGATCTAATGCAGCTAAAGAGGGTAGGTAGCTAGGGACTATGTCTTCCTGCAGACCACAATAACTTAGATCCAACCATATTAGAGAGCAAAAACTCATCATACTTGAGCCCTTTACTGGCAAAAATGATAAGAGGGATCTCCCAGTTTCAGGCAATTGATTTTGACACCCACTGAGTGACAACATCTTAAGATTCTTGAAGAGTGAGAGAGAAACAGATGGTTGCTTTATTGTTGTTCGACTTAAGTCAAGCTCCTCTAAACTTTCCATGCATTCCAATTCCTCCAGCTTATAATCAAGTCTCGAACAACCAGATAGATTTAAAATTTTAAGGGCTCGTAAGTCATATAGACTGCTTGGGACACTTTTAAGCTTTTTACAGTCTTTGAAGTTCAATAACACTAGTCCATCAAGAATCCCTATAGATTGGTCAATCTCATGAAGCTCTATGCAACCTTCAAGAATAAGCTTTTCAAGATTCGGAGTCCCTCTAAAATCTGGTGTCTTGATAAGATTTTGGGAGTGACTGACTTCCAAGATTTTTAACTTAGGAAATTGCTGCAGGTTTACAATGATTACAAACACTAAAGGCTTAGCAGCAATAAGCTTAAGTTATTTTTCAAAATTAAAAAGAATATACTATAAGTAAATTTTATACCTTTACACCCTTCCAAAGTTGTTTAGCCTTGCTATAGCGTATGTTAATTTCAACTAGCTCCTTAGACTGGAAGGTTTCTGGAAATTCTTTGAAAGGATACCCATGCCATTCGAGAAATCGCAAGTCATTAGAAAGATATTCAAGATATGCAGAGAAGTTCACATTACGAAATATCAGCAATCTGAGTTTGTTTAACTTCAAGAAAGCTTTAGAATTTAATGATGCTACTTTTGGTCTTTGCAAGTCTAGCACAATGCCTTCAACATCTTCTGTTCCCTAAACAAATAGGCAAACAATGTTAAAATGATACAATTTAGTGGGGGTTTGTATGGTTTGGTTCAGTTCTGTAAGAAAATTGGAACAGAATCAAATCTCTATCTCTCTTTTATTTTTCCTTCCAAAAATAAATGATAAAATCAAAGTCTTGATTTGACTCAATTCAACTTGAAGTCATTTCGATTCAGTTCAATCTTGGTTTCATTTTGATTCCGAGAGGATTATGAAAAACCATGCACACCCTTACAATCTAGTTGGGTTCTTTTTGCTTTTCAAATATAAAAGAAAAAGAGGAGGTGGAATATACCGTATTTCCGGTGTAGACATGAAAGATGTCCTCATAAAGCCACAGCCTACTGCGTCTTCCTGGTTCTTTTGGAGACTCTTGGCGAACAATTTTCCAACCCATTTCTTGTAGCAAATCATGCATCGACAATCTTTGACCAACACTGGTTATGAGAGATCTATCAATTAGAACTCTTATTCCAATATCAGGATAGAAATGACAGCTATCCATTATCTTTATTATAAGATCTTTTTCCTTTTTTTTGAAGAAACATGCTATATCTAGGAATATTTGTTTTTCCGTATCTTCTAACCCATCAAAACTTATTTGAAGTGTATCCAAAATTCGTTTCTCAGGATTTTCTTTCATCCTATCTAATGCAGTTCTCCATTCATCCAAAGTCTTACCAAACAAGAAGGAACCCAAAACTTCAAGGGCTAATGGAAGGCCATTGGCGTAATCTACCACCTTACATGACAACCCCATATATTCTTTTGAAGGATGGTGATTTTGGAAGGCCCTTAGACTTAAAAGTTGAAGGCCTTCAATATCATCTAGTCCTTTAGCCTTGTATATTTGATCCACTCCATGACCATTAAGCAAATGCTCATCTCTAGTAGTGATAAGAATTCTACTCCCTGGGCCAAACCAATCATTTTTTCCGGCTAGTTTTTGCAACTGATTTAGTTCATTCACATCATCCATAACAATCAAGACCCTTTTGAAGCGAAGCTTCCTTTTTATCATGTCCATTCCATTATATATATTCCATATTTTAACCCTTTTCTCCGTAAGAATTTCTGAAAGAAGTTGTTCTTGTAAAGAGACTAGGCCACCTTTAGATGAAACTTCTCTAACACTGGAAAGGAAGGCCTTACCCTCAAACTGATGATAAGATACGGAATTGTAATAAGCTCTTGCAATGGTTGTCTTTCCTATACCTCCCATTCCACAAATTCCTATCATAAGAACATCCTGCGATCTTGTATCCATATATGAGCTCAACTCCTCTAAACGAGAAGTCATTCCCACTAAGATGGATCTCGGGTTCGAAGGATTAGAAGGAAAAGATGACATAGCTTCTTGGAAGTTTGGATGACTAATTAATTACCTATCTTAGCAATCCAATAAAGGTTTTTGCTTTTCTTGGTCCTGAATCTGCAAGTAATCTTGAGGGATTAGATTGATAATTTCAATTAGGGAAAGAAAACATGGAAACTACAATGGCATATGAAAATATGAAAACTTTTAGCCAAAAGAAAGAAAGAAAAAAAAAAAAAAAAAGGCCATAAAACATAAAATCAAGAGCTGATTTAGTAAAAGGGATGAAAGAAAAGGTCAGAAACCCATTAAAGTATTATCAAAAGGGTATCTAGAAGTCAAATTAGATGAACAAAAAAAATCAGAGAAGAAGAAAGATTTGACTGTATAATCATAACAAGAACAAAACAAGGTTCAGCAAAATTATATGAAACAGTAATTGATATGAGCTATTCACTGGGCAACTAATGAAGAAAAGAACCTGGAAGTACCTCAAGGAAAGAATATCTTTGTTTAGTCTTGCGCAGAGAGAACAAGGAGAGTAGTTCTGAGTTCATCATCTGTTTTTCAGTGCTTTTTATTACTTTTGGCATGGCCACCCTTTTTTTTTCCTATCCTTTTATTTTATTTTTCTTTCTTTTTCAGCTTTTAAGTCCACTTGACGTGGAGATGAAAATAAAAAATTAATAATAAGCCGTCCAAGCTACTTTCACTACTTTTAAACAAATATAATTACAATACTTCATTAAAATCATTAATGCAATGACAAAAAAGATAACGAACTTAACCAACTACTTTTCCAGAAAAAAAATATTTTAAATATATAAAAGAAAGGATATTTAAAAACTAATTTCAATTGAATTTACTAATAACAACTCAGTGGTTGTCGCTCACAATGTCATTGGTGAAGCGACAAGGTATCATCCGGCCAAGTGGTTCTTTTTTTTTTTTTTAATAAATGATAATTTTATTAATAATGTATAAGATTTAGGTGTATAGTTAAGGTGTGAGTTTCCGTCTACATCGATAGATTACGATAAATCAGAATTGTATATAATAGTTAGTATGAAATTATTAAATAACTTAAATTAATCATTTTGAATCAAGTATAAAGTATATCTAAAAGTTATTTGAACCAGTTCGGACCGGACTGATTCAATTGTTGTTAGAACCACTCTGAGTCAGACAAATTGTGCGGAACTAATGGTCTGCGAGGAAAGCGCTATCCGTGTGAGACGAGGTAGTGCGGAACTAATGGGTCTGTGAGGAAAGCGCTATCCGTGTGAGACGAGGTAGAGCCGTCCGAGGTACTAGCGAACTACAATATCCAGAATCCGATCTTGGTTAACAATTGTATTCGATTCAGTTACGACGAAAACATTCTAATTAGCGATTGTATTCGATTCAGTCACGTCGATGGATTACGACAAATCAGAATCGTATATAATAACTAGTACAAAACTATTAAATAATTTGGATTAATTATTTTAGATCAAGTGAAAAGTGAGTTTAAAAATTATTTGGACCAGACTGAATTGTTTCATAATGAGTTCAGAAAAAAATTTAAAATGCTCAATTTCAACTAAAACAACTAATAAATCACCAAATACATTCAATCTAGAAGTATGGAGGCTCTGGATGGTTTAATGGGAATTTAATGCATGCATAGTTAAAAATAAATTTTATTGATACTTTGTACTCACAAACTTAGTTTGGTGGTAAGTGTATTTAAATAAATTTAAGAGATATTATATTCTAGTCTCTCAATTCTCCGTTCTTCTCCGTTCTCATTTCAAAAAGAAAGAAAAAAATTTACGGATAATTTGTTGGATTACTTACATTACTTCATCAAATTGGATTTGAGATCGGAAGTAACTGAATGGCCAGCACCCACTTCAACAAAAGTTTATAGAGAATTATGACGAAATTGCAGTGCCATTGACAAGTTTATTAAAGAAGATTCCTTTCAGTGGAATGATGGTGTGTTGGACTAATAACGGATAAAAAATTATTAAATAAATTAAATAAATTATTTTAAATTATGTGAAAAACTAATTTAAAAATTATTTAATTAATTTAGATTGAACTGTTTTTTTTTTTTTTAATGAATTGAGAACTACTCTCCATCGCAACTGTCTTGCAATTACTGAATTTTTTAAGAAATAGCGAATTGATAATACCTATAGATGAAATTTACATGTTATAAATAATCTAATAACTACTTATGTAGTTTTTATGGAGTTTATATATTTAAATTATCTATAAACAATTTAAAAATTATAAGGAAAAAAAAAGAAAATAAAAATAAAATAATTAATACAAAAATGTCAAGGGCTTCTATTATTGTTTAGGGATTGATAAAAATCAGAGAAACACAAATTTCTTACCATCATTGAATTATGTAATTGTCTTGAAGATGTGCATAGAAAGAAATTGAAAATTCTTATTGCCTTCCTTCGTTACATTCTGTTTGCAACCGAAAAAGAAAAAATGTTAGCAACAATCAAATGAAAAATAAGAAAAAAAAGTAAATAAATTTCTTCAGAAAATAAGGCTAAAAAATTTCATTCCTAAATCTCTTTATCAAAAAACAATAATAATGCCTATAGATTCTAAAAGGAAAAAAAAGAAGATGAAGAAGCTCCCTATTTTATTAAAAATGGGTTAGATAGAATAAATTCTGCAATTTTAATCTCAACTTTATTCAAAATTCAAAGAGGCATATGAGGAAAAAAAAAATTATTTGCTTTGTTTCTAAGGAAAATATTAATATACTTGTCAGATGGTACTAAGAATTAATATTAAGGTAAATTTAATGTATTTTAGTCATATAACAATTAAAAAAAATAAAATTGTCTTTCAACATATAACAATAAAAAAATAAACTTCTCTTTCAATTTACTTTCTCAACATAAAAAATATAAAAAAAAATTTAGCATTATTTATTTTATAAGAAAACAATCTTAATAAATTTTTATAAAATCATTCATAAATTTATTTTTTTTAAAAAATAAACTTTTACATTATAAATAAAAAATTAAAAAAATAAATTAAATTAAATTTATAATTTTATAATTGATATTAAATAACAATCGTTCGAAATAAGTCATGAATTGTCATCGTAAAATAGAGTCACGTGACAAGTATTTTGCAAATGAGAAACGTAGTCTATTCTAAGAAAGAAAGACCCGGACACCTCAAATATTCAGGTCATCACTAGAAGACTCACCCTTCTCTTCAGAAGGTGAGTCTCCATATGAAGTCACCGTTATCAAGTATATTATGTCTATGATTGCAGGATTCACACCCATTAGCCGGTGATGTCCTATATCGAGCAGACAACCACATTGTCATTGGATTATCAGAAAAATACCATATTCATCTCTACTTTTTGTAGCATAAAAGGAAATGAACCGCAGAAACAAAGGTACATTATTCTCTAATATTAAAACTCTAAACAATTTATTGCATTTCTCTACTTGTCAAGATATTGACTTGAGCATTAGAATGGTTGTCATGGGCACCCACCACCACTTCACACTTTCTCCCTTGCAGGTTCTAACCAATCGCAATGCAGCTCTATTTCGGCCACGTCATCAATGCAGTCTTGGCAATATTATTTGATTCCATTGCCGGGATACCATTGAACTCTATCTGTTCATTGGAATTAAAACCGGTCTCTTGTTTATTTTTCTTTTGAAAAACGGGATCTCTCTTCTCTGATCCCTCAAAATGGTCGAAATCATACATGATATTATGGGAGAGCTAATAAGGGCAAAGGGAAAAATAAACGCGTGGCAGAGGATATCATGTCTGTCCATCAAGGACCATGGACCAAGGAAGAAATAAGGTTCGGTCCCGCTGATAAAGCGGTCGGTTCTTTCAAAATGATCCTTGGTCGTTAAGATCCTTTTGAACCGGTACGACGTAATGCAGGTACTTATAGATACAGGTAGCTCTATTAATCTTCTCATTTTAAATGTTTTTAACAGGTTAGGCTTAGATAACAATAACATCGCTAGAGTTTTCTATCCTTTAGTAGAATTAGGAGATAAGATCATGGCAGTATTGGGTACAATCAACCTTCCCTTGGTGTTGGGGGATGAGAGATATAAGCGAGAGTTGTATGCAAAATTTGCGATAGTAGATATTTGAGTACAATATGATACTCGGTCGACCAGTCCTAAACTGCCATGATATCATTATTAACATGGTGCTATGTGTCTTAAGCTTCCAGCTCTAAGAGGCATAGCAGTAGTCTGAGGCAATTTGATATTAGCCAAAGAAGGTTACGGACATCCAGCAAAAAGTCTCGAGAAAGCAACCATGTCCATTGACTGGCTGAAGAAGCCAGCAGATCCGGTTGAGGAGGTCCATATAGGAAAGGAGCAGAAGGTACAATTCGATAATGCGAAACAAGGACTCATCTGGTGGAGTTGCTAAAGAGACGAGTGTCAACTTTCGCTTGATCCCTAAATGATGTAACGGGTGTAGACCCGATTCTTATCATTCACAAGCTATCTATTGATAAGAACATCAAACCAGTCAAACAAAAAAAAAAGAAAGTTTGCACTAGAGAGGCAGCATGTGATCAAAGAGGAGGTTGATAAAATTCTGAGCGCAGGATTAGTAAAGGAAGTGCAATATCCCACGTGGCTTGCCAATGCGGTCCTTGTTAGTGTATTTGCCCTAGGCCATTATCTTGGACCTTTTTATATGTCGTTTTGGTTATTAATAAAAGAGGTTTTTACTATTATTATTATTTGTTTACATGTTACATAATAATGATTAACATCCCTGATTACTTATTATTACGTTGATAATAATAAAATATAACTGGTATGATTATTGATTGATAATCATGAGATGATTATGTACATGCTGATATAATTCAATAATCATAGATACTTGTTAGAGAATAAAGTATTGGATGAACCCGCACTGAGATCACTACATGAATTATTGTCATAAGTAAATTTCAAAATAGTTATGTCTTAATCCTTTGACTTGAGATTGTCATAGTTTCCAACATAAAGACTGTTATGTTTTGACATAACCAAACATTGTCTTTAATCGGACAATCATAAAGGTTATGATTGAGCATAATAGAAATTATGTAGAGAATATTGAACAATCAAGATAGAATTTGTCCCTCTCTTTGAGAGAGATATCTTATGGGGCCATCGATAAGTGAGACTGAGAAATACATGGCCGTGCTCAAATGAATTGATAGTGTGATCAATATCATTTGAATTTATCAGTCTAATTAGAGATCGAGAAATCATAAGTTTGAACATCATAAGTTTGACATTGACCATGACTTATGTTCAAACTAGATATCGTGTGACAAAAGAATTAATACATGTTTTATTTATTAGGCTTTATCGGACTATCAATCCTCATATTAATTGGGTAGTCATAATGTCTTGCTAGAGGCCGCTTATGATTTATGAGACTTGTGAGACTGGGCTATTGTCAATTAATATGAGCCTATTGGGTCACACACAAAAGAACGTTGTTGATGTGTTATATTAATGAGCTAAAAGCCCATTAGTATAATTAATAATAATAAAGATGTTATTATTATTAATATTAATTATTATTATGAGAGAATAATATTTAAAAAGGATCTGCAGTCTATCTGTAACTGTTATAAATAAAGGACTCTATCACATAAGATATTTGAGTATCTGCGAGATTGTGATAGTTGGTTATGAACACAACTCTATCACATAAGATATTTAAGTATTTGGGAGATCGTGATAGTGGGTTATGAACACAACTCTTTCACGAAAACAGTTGTGGGAAAACAAAAGACTAAAAACAAATAAAAACTGCTTCTGCGAAGTGGAAATAACATTTTTGAGAATTCGTTTAGAGTTGCAGATCGGAAACACGTAACATATCCATCAGAGAGAGCTAGCACTCCAGAAGGATAAGAGACGTTCGTGTGGATACCATAGCGGGTGTTCGTTAAAAAAGCAGCACCTTGAGTCCGGGATTGTATCTTCTTGTCAAGTCTAACAGATTAGTAGTTTATCATTTCTTTTGAATTAAACGAAGCACACGGATCCCAGGAAGGAAACTAGAGATTTTTAATTTTTCCGCTGTGTGTTTGGGTTACAATAATCTCTGAATTTCCTAACAGTCCTGATGAAGAAAGCTAACAGAAAATGGAGAATGTGTGTGGACTTCACTGACCTGAATAAAACATATTCGAAAGATTATTATCCATTGCCGTCCATCGACGGATTGGTGGATTCAACCTCAGGCCATGCGGTAGTCTCTTTTCTTGATGCCATCTCAGGATATCACCAAATCATGATGGATACCGAGGACGCAGAAAAGACTGCATTTATAAAAGACAAAGGACTTTTCTGCTACAAGGCAATGCCTTTTGATTTAAAAAATGCATGAGCCATACGTCAAAGGCTGCTGTCAGGAATCTTTAAAGATATGATAGGGGTCAACAATCGAAGTATACATCAATGATATGGTGGTAAAAAGCCAATCATTGAAAGAACACCCGAAGGATATTCAGAGATTCTTTGATGTCCTGGACAAGGCGGGCATAAAGTTAAACCCAGAAAAGTGTACCTTCGGGATAAAGATTGAAAAGTTTCTAGGATATATTATCTCAGAAAGGGGCATAGAGGCGAATCCTGAGAATACCAGCACTATCCAAAATATGAAAGCACCCAAAACCATCAACGAAATATAGAGGCTAAATGGACGAGTCACTGCCTTGGGCTGATTCATATCATGCTCAGCTAGAAGATGTATCCCGTTCTTCAAAGCCTTAAAAGGCAAAGGTGTAATACCCAGCTAGACCCCGGCATCGGAATTCCTACTTTCCGGCGGGATCTCCGTTGGAATCCGGAATTTCTCAGACGTTGGAGCATTCTAGAAGGGTAAAGTAAAGGTTTTCTAAAATGTTTTTACATGTTTTTATGGTTTTGATCAAGAAAATTTGAGTTTTGAAAAGAAAAGACCGAGGGAATTGCCAGGTTCGGCCGTCGAACCTCATGTTCGGCCGCCGAAGGTGACTTCCTTTTGCTGCCGCCGAACCCCAAGTTCGGCTGCCGAAAGTGGTGGAGCTGTGGAAACACCTTTGGCCGCCGAAGATGGTTTGGCCGGCCACCTATAAAAGGTTCCTTGTCCGGAAAAGGGGCGAGTTTTCTCCCTCTTTTCGGGCATAGGTGAGTTTATACCCTCCTCTAGTTGATTTCATGTTTTTCTTCACTTACAAGTTTTAATAAGTTTTTAATTTGGTTTTGAAGATTTTAAGCTAAGAAGCAAAGTTTTGAGGTTTGGAGACTCCGGAGCTATCTTTCTCCACATCTCCGAGTTTGGGCCATCAATCCTCTCGATCTTCAAGAGGTAAGCATGGATCCTCACCTCCCCTTATGTTTTAAGTATGTTTTGAGGGTTTTAAGGGAGTTTTATGCATGATTAGAGTAGATCTAAGATGTTAGGGTTTAAGTATCATTTATGGTAAATGTATGTTAAATGTGTTGCTATGTGTTGTTGGTGGGGGTTTAAGCTAGTTTAAAGCCCCTATATGTATGGATAAGGGTATATGCATGTTTTAGGGACGTTGGATGCATGTTGTGGGTGTTTGGAGAGGTTTTGGAGGCTGAACGTTTGAGGTGGAACCGAGTTCTACCTTCTTGGAGAACTCAGGTTCGGCTACCGAAGCAAGGTTTGGTCGCCGAACCTCTTGTGGAGGCTGTTTTGGCCGCCTAAACTCGCCCCCGAAAGTTTGGACTTTCGGCTCTGGAGGGGAATTTCGGCCACCGAACATGCCGCCGAAAGTGCATGAGTTTCAGATCTGGAAGGGACTTTCGGCCGCCGAAGGTGCCGCCGAAGGTGCATGGCTTTCGGATCTGGAGAGGGGTTCGGCCGCCGAAGGTGCCGCCGAAAGTCCCCTGTCCAGCCCTTTCATGGGTGTTTTGTATGCATGTTTTAATGATGTTTAAAGGAGTTTTTTGGGAGATGTTTAGAGTCATGTTAGAGTATGTTTGGTCCCTCATTTGAGTCCACCTGTGTAGGATCGGACTTGAGGAACCAGGGTGATCAGCAGTGAGCTAGCTGCTACAGAGTCAGTAAAGCGTCAGCCAAAGGTGAGTAGAACACAACTCTTTTATTTTAAAGCAAATAAACTTTTGAGCATGTTCATGCATCACGAATGCCATGATATGTATTAGGTTGTTTGCATTAGAATTCACGAATATGATGCATTGCATAATATGATGATAATGTGGATGGATATTGGATGATCCTCTAGCCCTCAATATGATATGATATGATATGAGATGGAAAGACCAGGTATGGCTGTATCGCCCCTGGCAATATGTTATATGTGAGAGAAGACCAGGTGTGGTCGTATCGCCCCTGGCAATATGTTATATGTGTAAGAGAAGACCAGGTGTGACCGTATCGCCCCTAGCACAGTTGGACTGTAAGAGAAGACTAGGTGTGGTTGTATTGCTCCTGGCATAGTTGGACATGTTATATTATGATATGCTTAAGAGGAAGTTTTGAGGATCCCCGTTGAGGGCCGGGCATCTATTGGATATGTAGAGGGTTATTGGTGACAAGTCCATCCTTGATGTGTATTGTTTGTGTTGTGATGCATTTCATGAAAGCATATGATTATTTAAACTGTTTTTATTGTTCTGCTCACTGGGCTCTAGTAGCTCACCCCTTTCCCCTAATCCCCAGATTTACAGGACCAGAGATAGCTCAGGAGGTCAGCAAGGGTAACAGTCACGGTTATGTCATGTAATAGAGTTTTAGTGGACATGTAATGTAATGTAATGAAATGTAAAATGATGTTATGTAACGTAATGTAATGAGGATTAGTATTGTGCTTGACCCTAATGTTTATGGTAAATCCCTTTTTGTACATGATATATATGTAATGTTTTAATGATGAGTTATGTTAAACCAAGCTTGATGTATATTATGATGACCCAACTGGAGCATTTGATGAGGGCTCCAGTGTAACAGCCTGGGCCGTGAACGGTAACAGTGCCGGGGTTCACGTCCGGGCTGTTACAAAAAGACTCAACCAAGCTAAAGGCAATTGGCCCGAGGAGTTACCTCATATGCTATGGGTATACAGGACTACTTCCAGAACAACTATTGGAGAAACACCATTTTCCCTTGTATATGGGCCGAAGTAGTCATCCCCGTGGAAATACAAGTGAGCAGCTTCAGGACATAATACCCTAAAATTTCAGGACGTCCTGAAGAGATACAATTCAATTTGGACCAATCTGAATTATTACGGAAAAAAGTTGCAATCAGAATGGCGGTTTATAGGAACAAAATGTCTAGAATATTCTACAACAAGATCAAGCCGCGAGCCTTCAATGTGGGAGATTTAGTCCTCAAAAGAACAGACATAACAAGTGGCAACGTCGGACTCGGTAAGCTAGGCAAGAACTCGAAAGGACTGCTTAAGGTCTCAAAGGTTATTTGCTCAGGGTCCTATAAGTTGGCTAAACTAAATGGTCAAGTTGTTCCCCATGCATGGAATATTTGTAATTTGAGAAAATTTTATCAACAATGAGTTAATGAAGTTATTTTCATATATTGTATACTCCAGTGATAAGGAATGATGGATTGTCTTCCCCAAAAGAAAGAATAAAGAGGCAAGGCCAGGTCACAAGGTGCTTCCCGCTAGACCATTTGGGCATTGGTCCCACTAAATAAGGCCACAAGGCAGTTTTTGCCTAGTCAGGTCACAAGACGATTCCTGCCAGACCATTCGGGCATTGGTCCCACTAAACAAGGTCACAAGGTAGTTTTTACTAGGCTAGGTCACCGGCCGGCTTTTGCCAGACCACTTTGGCATTGATCCTACTAAACAAGGCCATAAGGCAGATTTTATCCGGTCAGGCCACAAGACAATTTTCACCAGGCTAGGTCACGAGATGGTCCCTTCCAGACCATTTGAACACTATTAAACAGGTCCCCCACTAAAAGAGAACTCAGAAGAGTGTATATTAATCCCCAAGGGACAAGGGGGAAGCCAATCGAGGATAATTTGACGGATGAGCCAAGAACTAAAGGATACTTATAACGAAAACACACATGGTGCCATACGGGGAAGAGGCGTGTACCCGCCTGCCCACATGTCCGAGTATCCATTCTACTCTACTAAAATTTTATAAAGAGATCGAGAGTCAAAATCCACAAATGGATATGTCTTTACTACCGGATGAGAGACAAAATAAATATTTTCATTACAAAAGATTACAAAGAAACTCAAGCAAAGTCTCTATTACATCAGAACCCTAAAAAAAATCTATTAACAGAAACTCTATCTCATCCTATAGAAAGACACCAGTTGGAAAGCCATGCGAAAAATAGACTCTTTAACTACCTTTCTAGCCTTATCCTCGAAATCAGTCTTGCATAATCCAACCCCTCACTTTAGGACCATAATACTGAAGAGGCATTATGGTCGGACAGGTCACAGCCCACAGTGCCAAGTAGTATGATTGCACCTTCATGATGATCTAAGTATCACGACCCTGAAGAGCTATTATAGTTGGGCCAGATGCAACCTTCAACAGTATGCCCGCGCCTTCGCAAAAACTCACCTTTAGCTGAGCTTCGAAGACTATGACGATATCCTGCACATAGATCTGATTATCCTTAAAAAGAAGAAAGAAAGTGCTCCATTTCCTGTCTCTCAAAGATGGTAGTCACAAAAAAAAAAAAAGAAGGGTTCTTATACAGTGGTATAGCCGGTAAAACCTTTAATATGGACTAAAAAGTAATAATGCCATTATGACCAAGGGAATGAAAAAGAGTGCAAACAGTCAAATCGTGCTATGTGATCAAGAAGACAAAGCGTCTCCTTCGAATCTGAAGAATCAAAGACCAGCGGAGGACCTCAGATGTTACATAACAATCACCCAAAATAAGCTATGAGTTGTCACCATAGAACAGAGTCACGTGGCAAGTATCTTGCAAATGAGAAACGTGGTTTATCCCAAGGAAGGAAGGTCTGGACACCTCATAAATTCGGGTCATCATCAGAAGACTCGTCCTTCCCTCAACTAGGCGAGTCTCGGCTTGAAGTTATCGTTATCAAGCACATTACGCCCGTGATCATAGGATTCTCACCTATTAGCCGATAATGTTTTATATTGAGCAGACGACCACATTATTGTTGAGTTATCAGAAAAATATAATATTCATCTCTACCTCTTATAGTATAAAAGGAGAAGAATCACAGAGACAAATGTACGTTATTCCCTAATACTAAAGCTTTAAGCAATCCATTACATATTTTTACTTGTGAGATGCTGATTTGAGCATTGGCTGCTGTGAGCAACCACCACCACCTCACACTTTCTTCCTTGCAGGTTCTAATCAATTGCAGGGCATCTCCATTCCGATCACGTCATCAATATAGTCTTAATAACATCAATAATTCTCCATTTGAAATTAATAATTTTGTAAAAATTTAATTTAATTGACTTTCTGTTGATAATTTTCTTATTTGAAATCAAATAATTTAATTTTTTAAATTTAAAAAAAATATTTAAAAACATTTAAATCTTACATTATCTTATAAAAATTTATTTAGATTTTTTTTATAAAATAAATCATGTTGAAAATAAACTATTAAAAATCACATTATTTATATGAGTGGCAGGACAGAATAACTCGTACCTGCATTTTTGTGGAGCTCTCCAAGAGAATGAAGACAAATTAGGTTTCAACATAAAGCTTCTCCAATCTTGAAGCACCAACTTAAGATCATGAACTTTATTCTCCAAACCAAAGCAACAATTTGCATGCATTGTACAAACCAAGTTGAAATCTTTGCTTGGTTCACAAAACCCACCAAAATAAGCTGTATCAAGAAACCTCATTTGCATTCCAATTCTGTCAATCAATGGATCAAATTTGATCTTATTTAGAACATCTTGATCATGAAGTCCTGGAAATTTTTCTCTTGAGGAATACCAAAACTTGTAGAATTTGATGGTTCTTTCATTAGATTTAACATAGTTGAATCCTCCATTTGGTCTGTTGTTTCTATCAGATGGATTCCCATAATAATTGTCACAAGCTATCTGGAAATCTGCTTCTTCATAGAAGTGTGGAAATGGATCTCGTAGCCACATTATATCTGCATCCTAGTAAACCAAATACACTTGTTCAAAGCCAAATTTCATTAATTAAATTGAATCGGCATAGGAGTTTACCGTGAAAACGAAGCTGTAACCCATCTGGAGAACAGTAAGTAAAACCCTAATTCTTCTCCACATCATCTCCAAGTAATTGGGCGTCATGAAATAAGCCTCGCTTGAAAAATTAAGGCCTTTGGTTTTAAGAGCAAAACAGTGTGGATGAATTGCTAAGCAACGAGTGTATGCTTTTTGATCTAATGATATTATCACCAAATTTTTCACAAGCTTCTGTGTGTTGTTTCCAATCTTGAAACTCTCCAAGAACAAATCAATTATGGATCCTTCCTCTGCCCATGCTTCATTTAGAGTTGTTATTATAACTGTTTTATTCCCCATTGATGCTGCCTTTAATACTCTTTCCAAATCACTGTCATAATCATAACCATAATTTCCCTGCAAAATCATTTTCAATTTAACATTCGTAAAATTTTCAATTTAACATTCGTAAAATTTTCAATTTTGGAATTACAATGGATCGAGTATTTTTATAAATATAAAATGCAGTAGAAATTTAGATTTCAATAATTTCCTCTTTGGCCGGCCAAAGCTATGGACTTCACCCATTAATTTCTTTCGAGATAGATACGAAAAGTAAAATTTACTAATCTATATGAAAATAATTTTATAATATTTTAGACAAAATTACACTAAAAAAAATTAAATAATAAGAGTTCTCTAGTTGGTTTATTATATATAAGTTAAATAACTAATGACATGGTAAACGCCATGGCTGCCGGCCTACAGAATTTTAAGGTAATTTTTTTTTTTAATAATTAATCCTATTTAGAATTTAATATTGTATAATTCTGATTTCAGTAGTAGATGTGAACATTCAATCGGTTCAGTTTTAAATTGAATCGAATAAATTAAAAATTGAAATTTTAGTATTTATAAAAATTAAATCGAATCGATTTTGATCAAAAATCAAATTGAATTAAATTGATCTGATTCGGTTCAATTCAGTTCGGTTTAATCGATTTGAATTTTTAATAATTTTTTTATTTTTTACACTTTATTTTTAATATTTTAAAATTTAATTAGAATACTTTTAATTTTAATATAATTTAATTTTTCTATATTATTAAAAATAATATATTATTATCACTAATCGGTTCGGTTTGATTTTTTTAATTTTTTTATTAAAATCGAATCGAAATAACTGAAATATTTAAAATTAAAAATCGAATCGAATCAAAATAAATAAAAAATCAAAGTGAATTTTTGAATTAATTCGATTCGATCGATTTTTTCGATTTGAATTGAATATTACTAAATCAAATTAGAGTGTTATTAAATTAAATTTATTTTTAAAAATTTGGCAATTCAATATATAATTATTTATTTCTAAAATAAATTAATTGTAGTTGTTATCTTTTGACAAAAGATTTTACTTTAATTAATAATCTAGAACTAAATTTTAATTAAATTAAAGTATAAAATAATTTAGAAAAAATTACTATTTTTTTAAAAATTGAGGATAAATAGATATATACACTTATAAATATCATGTCTTTTATATGAAAATTGAAGGAAATTTTTGTCAAATCAAAATTTAATAAAAGAGAAGGACGAATTTAAATAAGAATTTTCCGATGGAGAAGTATTGAAAGAAGTGATCACTGACCTGGATTAATGGAACACGAAAGATAAAAGATTGCTTGTACAAAACCAAGCATGAAACTGTTACTCCAACTAAGAACACAGCTACGATTCTTCCAATCAGACGTTTCTCTACACTTGATGCTGATGATGAAGAAGAAGAAGGAATTGGCTGCTTATTATCATCCTCACCAGAGCAAACGACGACGTTCAAGCTCTTCATGTCTCCTCCTCCTAATGAATTCATCTTCTTCTTTGTTTCTCCAAGACCCTTCTCTTTATATAATCAAACTTCTCCTCAAGTCAACTCTCTCTCTCTCTCTCTGTGTGTGTGTGGTTTGATATTGATTATATTGTCCTTGATGATGACGAAAATGAAATGGAGAGTTCAACACCAGTAGGTTTTTATGATCCAATATATATTTATAGATAAATACATTAATAAAAACAGAGGATGAGATGACTTCAAAAAAAAAAAAACAGAGGATGAGACTAATTTAATATGTTTTTTTTTTCCCATAAATTGTTCAATCACATCATCCGATATGAATATTTTTTTAAAAAAAAATTTACTATTTAGTCTTTGAAAATTGTTATTATTTATAAGTCAGTCTATATATTTTTTAAAACTTATTAAAACGTCTCTATATATTTTTTTTCCATCAATAAAATAATATTTCTCTTCTCTTTTCCGTTAAAAATAAATAAATGATAAGAAAAAAATTTTAAATTTTAATTTTGCCTTTAAATAAAATCCGTTATTTAGTCCTTAAATATTGTTATTATTAATAAGTCAGTCCCTATATTTTTAAAAATCTATTAAAACGTTCTTATCTTTTTTCATATCTATTAAAATATCCTTATTGTTTATTTACGTCAACGAAATAATCTCTCATCCTCCTCTTAAACAAAACAAAAAAAGAAGATGACGATGATGAAGAAAAAAAAAATCATCTCCTCCTCATAAAAAAAGAAGAATAAAAAGAAAATTAAAGAAGAATTAAATAAGAAAAAGAAGAATCAAAGAAGAAGAGGAGGAAAAATCAACGAAGAAGAAGAAAGAGAATGATGTAGAAAAAAATGAGATAATTTGATCTTTTGCTATATTTTTAATGGTATAAATAAACGAAAGACTATTTTGTTGATGAAAAGAAAGATAAGAACGCTTTAATAAATTTTTAAAAATACAAAAATTAACTTATTAATAATGACAATATCTAAAAATTAAATTGTAACTCTTCCTTTTTTAAATTAATACTCCTTTGTTTGGATATTTTTGTCTACGCTTCTATTTTTATTATCGCTTTTTTTATGTTATAGTCTTATTTAATTTTATTTTATTTTTAAATTTTTTTAAAAATATTTTTTAATATTTAATAAAAAATTTAAATAATTAAAAAATTAAAAAAATATATCTTTTTTAATATATATAAAATAATAAAATAATAAAAGAGAATAGTATTATAGGACGTGTTAGAAATTAATTTTATTTATATTAATTAATATTTGGTTCAATAATAAAAGTAATTGACTTTCTGGAGATTTATATTTGAATTTTGAAAAATTCATAATTCAAATGAGAAGAAAATCCCAATCAAATATCAAGAAAGAAGACCATGAATCTAGAATTCCCAACAAAATAAAAAAGTTATGGGTTACTTTTAATAAAAAATATTTTTCTGAATAAAAAATTAAGTTTTTGACATTTTCTAAATTTTAAAAAATTTATTAATATTACTATTAATATTATTTATTTTTAAATTATAATTAAAACATTAAAAAAATAAATTATTTTCATAAAAAATCCTGAAAACATTTTCCAATCAATTTTTTGACATAGCTTTGTTGAATGTTATAGCTCGAAAGGAACAAATAATAGTAATCAAATTCTAACGCCGTCAGAGAAAATTATTGGCTACATAAACTACTGAATATCATTTTCTTTTATTGATTTTTATTAAAATTTGTCATTATTCATTAATTAAAACGGCGACAAATTTTAAATATATCACTTTATTATTTAAGAAATGAATATGACATAAATGTAAATTAGTGCAATTGTTTTGATTTTTTTTTCAATAATCCATTTGTTATCAAAATGAAACATTCAGAATTAAATTATTTTTTATTAAAAAGTAGAGGTTAATTTGTAATTTTATTAAATTTTAAACTTTATTTATTTCATAAAAATAATTTATATTTAAAAAATATTTTTTATAAATTTTTTTAATAAGGTAATTTATTTTTATTATTTAATTTTAATTTGAAAAAATAAAAATATTGAAAAATTTATATATAAAAATTTTAATAAAAATATCATACTTTCTTTTTTAAAAAAACTTATTTTTGTTAAAATAGTTTATTTTTTTAATCAATTGAAAAATTATAAAAAATATTTTTTTATTAAATATTTTGTGTGAAACAGAGCCTTAAAATCGAATCCGATTTCACTATGCTTGGAACCTAGCACCCGGTTTCGTGGCCCGCCCTACCCGATTACCAGAAACATCTACTTCTGGAGAATTGCAATTCATTATCATTTACGATGTTCACTCTTTCTGCTGAATTTCTCGTTCCTTTTTCCCAAGAAAGTGACAACTTTCTCTTCAGCCAGGTAAACTCTGGGTCTGGCTTTCTTTTATCCTGTTAGGTTTACTGCTTTTAGTCTCCCAAAAGATTTCTTCATTAGATTTCTGGACTTTGAAGCAATTACTGAGACCTTGTGTTGTGTAAGTAGTTATCTATTGATTTTCTTTTATTTGGTTTTATGAATTTTTTTGGACTGTGTAGTGCTTGAAGTGTAAATTCTCAATTTATTCTGAATTGCAATGTTCATTAACATATTTGAGCTTTCACACATTCCTTCTAAATTTCTAATTTGTGGTGAAGCATGAAATTCCGTTATGCTATGGTGTGTTCATCAAATCAGAATCGAAGCATGGAGGCTCACTCACTGCTCAAGAGGCAAGGCTTTGATGTATCTTCATATGGAACTGGAGCTCATGTGAAGCTACCGGGACCATCCCTCAGAGAGCCAAACGTTTATGATTTTGGAACCCCTTACAGGCAAATGTTCGATGATCTCAGACGGAAGGACCCTGACCTGTATTTTCTCTTCTTATTTGCTTTTTTTTTTTTTTCCTGATAACGTGAGAAAGAAAAAGTATATGAAAAATACGTTTTCTTTTTTTTTTTTTACTTGACTATACTTTGTTGGTAACCCAAGCTAGAATTTGTTTGTAAGTTATTTTTCATAAATAAGTTACTAGGATCCTTAGGAAATTTGATTGATAGAAGCTTTCAAATAAACAGTTCTACCCTCCATAGCATTTGAAATAAAAACGTAATGCTTAAAATAAGTTTGTGATAAAAACCTTAGTCGTTTGAATTTTTATTTTCTGTTTAGTTGGGACAATGGAAAAAAAAAGAAAAAAGAAGATGAAACTAGAGTTGAAATTCTCAGTTTTATTGCTGCTTTGATTTCTTAAAGCTGAAGAAGTTTAGTGAAATTAGCCAAACTCTGCAGTTACCAAAATTGAAGAACTCATGTATGATGTTAATCATTCTTTATTATTACAAAATATGCAGTTACAAGCGTAATGGCATATTGCCGATGCTGAAAAGAAACTCATCTGTAAAATTGGCGCCTCAACGTTGGCAAGAAAATGCTGCTGATGGTTCATTTGATGTGGTGTTCACTTTTGAAGAAAAGGTTTTTGATATGGTTGTTGAGGGTAGGGAATGACATCAATCCTTTTCCATTTCATCACTTGTGTCATCTTTATTCTATTTTTGTTTCTAGTAGTCCGTGCATATATAAGAATGACTTATTTTAGCTTTGTATGCAAATGCTGTTGGACGAGTCATTGAAGTCCTTTGCATAATTAAGTACAGCATTGTAATGGTTTTCAATGGTCTTCACTTGGAGATGGAGCCTATATGGAAAAAGAGAAGAGAATCATGATATTAATAATTATAAAAAAAGACGAAGATGGGATTGATTTGCAAGCTTGTCATAGTAAGCCATAGGGGAATTGACGGAGTCTCAAGGAGCTTCTTGTGAGTTGTGAGCTGACAGCTCTGGAAAATTAGTCCACAGGCTGTATATACAAAAACTGTCTAAGTATACAAACACAAACAAATCAAAATTAACGAGCTGTAAGCTCGGTAACATTCACAAGTTAACAGTTCAAGTACAAACATATAAATAAATTGAATAAATATAAAAAACAAAAATAGAAAGAGGGAAAATAATAAAAGATAAATCTTTATTGATTATTCGAGTAAGTTATAGAGGCAGCAGGGGAGGGGGGACCAGAGCTAACTAAATCATTCAAAGGCTTGTTTACAACATCTTCCCCTGAGGTCCAGAAGGCAAGCGAGGAGCGTTTTCTCCTCGTCGTCAGAGTCCACTTCAAGGGTTCGTAGGTCTGCCAACAGAGTGGAGGGGCATTCCTAGCCGACTTAAGGCCCTGATTATAGCCTGAAGCAAACATGTGGAAGGCCTCTTTGTACATTGTCTCTTTCATCTTCGTAGAGGTCTTATACTCTTCCAGTCGCGCTTCACAAGTCTGCTAGAACTTGCTTTTCAACTCTGTAGCCCGGGCATTCCTTAATAACGCAGAACACCTCTCCTCCAGAGCAGTGACCTCTTGACAGAGTTGTTGTTGCTGGAGATGAGACTCCTCTATTGTCGAGGCCATACCTTTCAGATTTTCGATGTGCTTGCTGAGCTCCTATTAGAGGACAACAGTGCAAGCTAAGGCCTCATTCTGCTGGGCCCTGGTCTCATCACGTTGACAGCAAGACTCTAAAGAGGACAGCTGTGCTAAGGTCTTGTCTCCCTGAGACTCAACTGCAGAAACTCGTTGGGAGGACTGGGCAACCTCCTCCCTCATCTGCCCCAGTTGCTTGGTGAGGTCTTCAATAATCCCTTTGAACTCAATGATTTGTCCGCGGGCCTCACCAGTGGCAACAATGTTTTCATCTTGGAGCTCCTCAGCGATGCGCTGCTCCATTGAGCCCTGAAAAGACCGGTTCCAGGTATCAATCTCAAGAAATACCCCGAAGGTTTGCCACGAAAAAAAGAAAAACAAAGTTAAAGAAACCAAAAAAGCTAGAAATACCCTTGAGAAAAACAGACGGGTTACCATGAGGAACATCTCCCTCAAGCTGTCCCCGAGGTCATCCAAAGAACGATTGTTGAACGTCGTCTGTTGCTTGGTGGAGCAGGCAAAGTGGTTGATGAGAGCCAGGAAATGGAGATCCAAAGCATCCGGAGTCCCCCTAAACATTTTATTACAGAGCATCTTGGTTGCTGAGACCGGTGTAGATTTAGGAGTCACTTCGGCAGCGTTCAAGAGCTCATTGTCAGGAGCTGAGGACAACTGCTCCACTGCCTTCATAGGCTCCATAGCACGAGCTCGCTTGATAGCCTTACCTTCAATAGCAGGCTCTAAGGTCCGGGCTCGCTTATTAGTGCCCCTCCAATCACAATGGCCCTCATGGCTTGGAGAGGTGTGACATCCAAAAGGGCAATCCCAGTACCTCTTTCGAACCGCTCTCGGCAAACTCGCTGATGGCAATAGGCTCCTTGGAGGCCGATTTAGGAGCTGCCGGATATCTGGCTGAAGCCGGCGCCTTAGCAGGGATGGAGGCCTTCGAAGCTGCAGATCGAGAACCCCTTGCGGTAGGTTCCAACGCCGAAGTTGGGGCAGGGGCAATAGTCCGGTTTGCTGCAGCAGGGGCCATGGCCTGAAAGATTTCTCGGGTTATGTCCGCCACCGTTTTGCCAGCCTTAAAGGTGTTGAACGTGGCCTTCATGCTCTCCCAGGACAGGGAGAAGTTTTTCAGGAGCTTAATGTTGTCCATGGGAACGACAGAAGCTGAAAAAGAGATGTCAATTCGAATTAGAACTCAAAAGAAAGCACAAGGAAGAAAAGCAGAAAAATAATAGTTAGCAGTACCAGCTTCCCGGCAGTCCCGGAGGTTGGACATGAACATGCACTTCTCGATGTCATACATCTTCCATACAGAGGTCAGTCGAAGAAGGCAGACTTGGTTCAACATAAGTCAGTGCAGCCTTGAGGGACTTCCTCCAAGAGAGATCAACATCCTAGTTGATTCTTGAGTTCTCTTTCAGCTCGACTACCACAAAGGCCTCAGACCAGCCCTTTATTGAGTCTCTGTACTCGGCGAAAATAGACAACCCTCCCGGGGGACCAAAATAATAAAACCCATGGTTGGATCTACGAGACGAAAGAAGGTGGAAAACAATGCGACAGAGAGGGCAAAACACCAACAAAAACAGATAGACTCGAAATAGCACACGAAGAGGATGGAGTTGGGGGATAACATACGGGGGGTCACTCCGAAGTGACAGAAGACCTCAATGAAGAAAGGGGTGAAAGGGAATGTCAACTTGAAATCACGCTGCTTAACAAAGAAAACTAAACTATGTCCTTGTTGGGTGTCTATTAAGCTCATCGGAGATGGATTGGGAAGAATAATCCTCTCGTTAGGAAGGAGAGCCTAATCCTATAGATAGTGGTGTCAACGTACTCGCTGGAGAAGAAATTAAAGAGAGAAGAAGGAGTAACAGAGAATACCAAACCCATGATATTAGGGATCTTAATGGAAGCAATGAGAAGAGTGAGACATACCTTGAAGCGAGAAAGCAGAGATTACAGAGGAGAAGCAGTGCAAGTTAGCAGAAGCAGTGCAAGAAGAAGAATTGAGAGCAAAATTAAAAGTATGAATTTGAAATGGGTAAAGGCGGAGAGAAGACGTTTTGACAAAAGCACTCTTAGAGTCACGCAGTAATAATTGGAGTTTCGGGATTTACCCTTTCAATAATCATGGAATAATTAATGAGCAGGTAAAGGGACACTTGATAACTATTGGGTCTCGGATTCTCAGGCCACAGTTGAGCCCATGAGGGAAGACCAGGCTAAAGCCCTGTGAAAGCCCAACCCGCTGGTCCACCCATGTAAGAGCAGTCCAATCCCTACGCCAGCAGGACGGACAGAGCAGGGACTGGGTCCAACTGAGAGGGATCCTGCTCAACTGACTTGATGGGTCAGTAGGGCAAGAGACCCTAAACATCCGGGATCATGTCAATACAGGCACTGGAGGGAATTAAATGGCCGTCTGACGATGGGGAAAAGGTGCAGTACGTCCATACATACGGCCCTGCGTGACAACGACATGTTGTATTGTAGCAGGGTGGCGGTTATACGTGACTAGAGGACAAAAGAGAAAAAAGAATAAAGGAAGGAGAACATGAGCCATTTGGCTAAGTTCACACACATATACTCTGATCCTACTTTCTATTGAATCTCAGGGCATCAGCTGCCTAAGTTAAAGGGTGAAGATGCTATTCTAGTGGCGATTTGCAGATTCACTAAGTATGCACACTTCCTACCCCTTCAACCTCTACCCATCCCTACTCAAGCATGGCAACACATCACAATGGACTTTGTTGAACAGCTGCCTAAGTCAAAAGGTGAAGATGCTATTCTGGTGGTGATTTGTAGATTTAGTATGCACACATCCTACCCCTTCAACCTCTATCCATCCCTACTAAGGCATGACAACCCATTACAATGGACTTTGTTGAACAGCTGCCTAAGTCAAATGGTGAAGATGCTATTCTAGTGGTGATTTGCAGATTCACTAAGTATGCATACTTCCTATCCCTGCAGCATCTATTTTCAGCCAAAACTGTTGCAAAGTTGTTCTTGGAGTCAATAACTAAACTTCATGGAGTGCCACAGTCCATTGTATCAGATAAGGACAAGATCTTCACAAGTCTCTTTTGGAAAAATCTTTTCAAGATGTTGGGAACTAAGCTGGCTTTTAGCACTGCATACCACCCCCAATCAGATGGACAGACACAAAGACTGAATCAAAGCTTAGAAGGTTATCTGAGATGCTTCTATTTCCAGCAACCACACTTTTGGAGTAAATGGCTATCTCTGGCAGAATGATGGTACAATACTAGCCACCACAGTGCAATTTAAATTGCACCATTTCAAGCACTATATGGCTACCCCCCACCCCCACTCACATTCGATCACTCTGAGGAATGCTCTATGGAGACAGTAAGTCAGTTTCTACAGAGTAGGCAGCTCAATTCTCAATTAATAAGAGAGAATCTGCAAAGTGCATGGGACAGAATGAAGCAAATAGTTGATGAAAAGAGATCTGGCGAAGTCTTGGAAGTGGGCGATTGGGTGTACTTGAAACTTCAACCCTATAAACAGACATCCTTAGTAGTTAGAAAACAACTGAAGCTATTTGCTAGATATCATGGACCATACAAGGTTATTGAAAAAATAGGTCAGGTAGCATACAAGTTATTGTTGCCTCCTGATGCAGTAGTCCACCCAGTGTTTCGTGTATCCTTAAGAAAAGGATAGGAGAAGAAAAGGTGGTGAGCCAGCAGTTGCCTGCCTTCGTTCAAGATGAAGTTGTCATTGGCCCTGAGAAATTGCTCAAGACCAGAGTTATTTTAAGAGACAGCCAAAGAGTGATGCAAGAACTCATCAAATGGTTTAACATGACCACGGAAGAGGCCACATGGGAGGATCAAGCATTCATTCTGCAACAGTCTCCAGAATTTCAATCTTCTTGAGGACAAGAAGACTCTCTTGGAGGGTATTCTTACATATTATAGGAAGAGAGGAAATAAGTCGCAGAAGAAATAATAAGTCACGTAACTAGAGGAAATAACATATTGTTCTAGAAGAATTAGATTGTAGAAGAATAATAGATATTCTTCTAGATTGTATCTGAATGTAAATTGAAGGATAAAGTGGTTAGGAGGCTGTTAGCCAAGATATTCAGTATAAAAGTGAGAGAAGACACTTGTAAGGCATCATAAGGATTATTCAATAAAGAATCTCTCTCCTCTCCCTCTCATTCTGTTTCTCATCTCTTTCTTTCAGAATGGTTTCTCATCTCCATTCCTTCTCTAGCTAAAGCTAACAGTATTCTCTTTCGGAATTTGGATAAATTGGTTCAGTTTAGTTATAAAGTCATTTTGGCTTTAGAATTTTCGGACATATTAACCAAATTATCATGACTGGATTAACCAAATTAATAACCGAAATAAATCAAACCAAGTGGACCTGGATCTTGTGTCATTTGCATATAAAAAGTATTTTTAAAAGAAATCCTAAAGGGGAGTTTTGTGACATTCTAGAAAGCTTTTGGACCCTGTTAACAGTTCACGTGATCATTTTACTGTAAATTTGGCTGCAGATCTCCATAATCGGGATCAAGTTCTTATGAAGAGCGTGCTGGTGATCAACTTGGAAGTAAAAGATAACCATGAGGAGGCAGCCATCGGTGCTCAACTCGCTTTAGATCTGTGCCAAATGGTGAGGTTACTTATTTCATACTGGTAATTTTTTTAGCACAAATTTTTATTAGTTCATGGATTTAGATTTGTAATTTGTATTTACAGATCGAAGCAGCCGACTCATGGGAGGATTCTGTTGACGGCATAATAGCTGCATTTGAGACAAAGCATAGGCGGAAGCTTTTGTATAGCATCTCATTTTATTGAAGATAGACCTGCACTGCATATGATTAACATGTCACCTTGTACATTAGTTTTTTTCAAAAAAAAAAATTTTCCTTTTAATGTAAACAGTTGTACAATGTTGTGCTAAAATAATTTGTTTCATCCTTTTTATTGTGTTGGGTGAGATGAATTGCAGAAATCAATCTCTGGGAATTTTAAGATTGTACAGTTCTATGTTTCTCCGGTGTATATGCTCCTTGACAGTTTTGCATGGGATGGTGGTTCTAACCAGGTCTTTAATGCGACGAGTTTAGTGCGCTGGACCATAGTTGTTAGAATCAGACCAGCTGGTTGAATCAGTTTAATCAGTAATCGGATTAAGAGTGAGTTTGATTTATGTTAAAAAGTCTTGAAATAGGAAAATCAAGATAGATCCCTCAAACTGGTCAGTCTGATCAATTAGGTTCGATTTCAGATTAATTTCATAAATATAAACCAGAATACAAGTAACAATGTGAGGGCTCGAACCTGGGCCCAAGTGTTCTTATACTAAGCTCATGACTAACTGTATATAGTTCACTAAATCATTATTATATGATAATAATGAATTCTATTTTATTGTTATATTTTTATGATAATTATTATTTTTTTCATATTATAAAATATTAATAATTTAAATTCGTATAATAATAATAATCAACTGGTCCTGATCTTAGAAATTAGTCAAAAATAGAAAAAGAAACCATTAATATTAGCAACTGTTGCTTTTTGGGATCTTAATAGAATATTAGCAACTTTTGCCTTTTGGGATCTTAATAGAAAAAAAAAACTATATTTTCAAAAACATAAAAACATTATTTATGCTATTGAAAGGGTTTGCATTAAGTTAATTTATATTATTTTTTATTTAGAATGTTTAAAAATATTTTTTTATTAGAATAGTTTGAAAGACTTTTATTTTGATTTGAATTTATATTAGTTTTGGCTAAGGGCAGCTAAGTCAAAACCATAATAGTTTTAGCCAACTTTTAAAAGAATTCGCAACCATATTTATAGTAAAAATAAAAAATTTTATTTTTAATTATATATTTTATAAGAAAATTTTAAAAAAATTTATAAAATTATTTTTAAATTTAATTTCTTTTAAAATATTTTTTTAAAGTTAAAATAATCAAATTTTGTCATTTTAAATAAGAAAATTAATTAAAATGTTTATTAAACTTTATAATTAAAAAAAATAAGTTATACATAACTTGATTTTTCTAAATGAATTCTTTTATAATTAAAATTTTTTTTAATAAATTCTTAGAAAATTATATATAATTTCAATTTTCTTTTGAAATGAATTCTTTTTTAAGTTAAAATAAAATGAATTTTTTTATTTTAAATAAAAAAATTATTAGAAAAAATCATTTAAATAAAATTCTTATAAAATTTTAAATTTTAAATAGAAAAAATATTAATAATTATTTATTTTAAAAAACGTTGTGGTTGAAGTTAATTATTCCATAGGCTTTAGTTTGACATTTAATATTTAAATTCATATGTTCCAAAGTTGTATGATGCTAATTAAACAATAACCATATTCTAATTTTGTCAATATGTGTGGTGAGATATGCCTTTCTCAACTTCTATTTTATATTATAACTTTGAATATTTTATTTCTATAAAATACTTCATCAAAATTTTTTATTATATATAATAATAATATTATTAAAAATGAGTTTCAAATGTAATAATAATAATACTAAAAAAATGAATTTCACACTAATAAAAACCTCTACTTATTTAGTATTAGTGATATGGAAATAATTATGTTTATTTTAGAGAAATTTATTATTTAATTTTTTAATATTATTATTATTATTTTTAAAAATAAAAATCGGAGATTAAAAAAAGTTGAATTTGAGATGTTTTAAATTTATTCAGATGTTTTAAATTTATTCAGATGTAATTATCCAGTATTAATATAAAATAAATATTTATATACAGCAAATGAAAATAATATTCAATGTGAACGCTTCTTAAACACTTATTTGACGCTGCTTTTATCTTTCAAACTTTCAATATTCTTTTTCAACTTTACTTTTTCAATTTTCTTTTCTGCTATGTTTCTCGTTATACCTTTGAACACCGCGTCTCCTGTGAGAAACCCCTCAAATCTAAAATATATAAACACATCATTCACTCTCCAATCTCTACCAATCTACCCTTCTCTTCTCTTTATTATTATTATTTTTTTCTGAAATCAAATCGCTGAGTGTCTTCCTTTGTTCATGATGGTTTTTGGTTATTGGAGAAGAAAACCAAACTCTTTAAAGGATACCCACAAGAAGAAGAAGCAGCAGCAGCTACTCTCTTCTAATGTGGAACTCCTCATTCCCAACAATTTTCTTTGCCCTATTTCTCTTGATCTTATGAAAGATCCTGTCACTTTGTCTACTGGTTTCACTTATGATCGATCAAACATTGAGGCTTGGCTTCAAGCTGGGAATTTCACTTGTCCTGTTACAAATCAGTTACTCAACAGTTTTGATCTCATCCCTAATCATAATCTCAGGAAAATGATTCAAGATTGGTGTGTCGAGAATCGTAACTTTGGTATCCAACGTATCCCGACACCTAAAGTTCCTGTTTCTCCTACTGAGGTGTCTCAACTTCTTTCATGTCTTGCTGATTCAACAAGGAGTTTGGATCAATATGAATGCTGGGATTTGTTGCAGAAAATCAAGAAATGGGGCAATGAAAGTGAACGTAATAGATCTTGCATGGTGGTTAATGGAGCAAGCTCAGTGTTAGCTTCAACATTTGATGCATTTGCTACGGATTCTTTCCAAAGAAACGCTAAGGTTTTGGAGGAAATATTATCTATTCTGAATTGGATGTTTCCACTCGACGTTGAATCTCAAATATATTTAAGCTCAAACAATTCTCTACGTTGCATGTTATGGTTCTTGAGATGCAGAGATCTTTCATCCAAGCAGAACTCCATTTCTGTGTTGAAAGAGCTTCTTTCTTCAGATCAACAGCATGCAGAAACACTAGCAAGCATTGAAGGAGTTAACGAAATTTTATACAGCTTCATTAAAGACCCAATTTGCCCTAAAATCTCAAAAGATTCTCTAATGGTTATATTCCATCTAGTTTCACATCCTTCTTCCAGTGAGAACATCAGATCATCATTAGTGAAGATGGGTTTGATTTCTTCACTGATAGAAATCATTATAGACGCAGAGAAGAGCACATGTGAGAAAGCTTTAGTTGTTTTTGATAAGCTTTGTGATTGTGAAGAAGGGAGAGAAGAAGCATACATTAATGCCCTAACATGGCCAGTTTTAGTGAAGAAAATCTTAAGGGTATCAGCAGCAGCAACAGATTACTCGGTTTCAGCCATTTGGAAGCTTAACAAATATGGAAGAAAAGAGAGAGTTATGGTTGATGTTCTTCAAGTGGGTGCCTTTCAAAAGCTAGTGTTAGTGTTGCAGCTTGGCTGTAGTGATGAGACGAAGGAGAAAGCAACAGAGCTTTTGAAACAAATGAATCCTTATAGGAATAATGGCTTCGAATGCATTGAGTCTGTTGATTTCAAGAACCTAAAACGATCATTTTGAAGAGCTTCCAAGCTTTTGTAATTCTTATTTCTTATGCGTATTTAATTATTATTTTTCTTCTTCTTCTATATTTAGAGGTCAGTTAGGAAGACAAAAGAATTTCATGGTTCACATCTTGTGTCATTACCAGCCGCTACGTTAATAGTTTTTCTCACCGTTTCTTTATAAATCTTAGCATTGATACACATTTCAACGTCAACTTAGAAAAATCTTTTTAAATTTATAAATTTTTTATTCATACAATTCTTATGTATTGCATTTTATAAAATTAAAGAATATATAATATAAAAGATGAAACAGTAAGCTTTCATTTAATTGTGCATAAGCTAGTTATAAATTATAAATTTAAATTCCGTCGTAAAAGAGCAATTAAGTAAATTTAAAAAAGACCGCTGGACTTTCTTGTTTAGAACGAAATTAGGCCCAAGAGAATAATAGTAGTGCAAAACCTATGGAGTCATCCTTAAATAGGCCAACCCAGCATCTTAAACCTGATTCGGACGAATGAGACAGATCGGACTTATTGTAAATCCGGGTCCAATAGGAGGAGGCAGTTCAACCCGATAATGTGACGTGAAGGAGAAAAATTGACCCAGTCATTTTATAATCTGTTCGCATATACGTTCGGAAAATTATAAATATTATAAAATTATAAATATCATAAATAATAAATTCAATAATTATAAATAAAAATCTAAATTATGTTTAAAAGCCACATTATGTAATATAAAATAATATAAATAAATTTAAATGGTTTAAACTTAGTTTTACTAAGTCCAATCCCGGCTGTTCTAAATGAAGAACTGGTCTGAGTCTCGGATGGGATGCAAGCTGTAAGGTAAATTCAAAGTTGTTGATTCAAAGAGTGCTTGGTTTTGATCAGTTCAAAAGGGTCAAAATTGAATTCTTTGTTTTGAATTTTTTTTTCCCAGTTTAAACAGACAATATAACAACTGGATTTAAGGATAAAGATGTATTTAATATTATTATCAGAATTGTTGATGAAACCTTTTCAAAATTAACTTTGAATATATTGAATAAGAAAAAATTGTTGTGTATCGTGAAATCATGCTATAAATCTGGAGACAAATTGACCCATGTTCTCTAGTATTTATGGGTTCCACAAGAGATGATTTGGGCAGGAGAAATTAGAGGTCAATGCTGTTAAAATTTTTCTCTTTCCCATTATCATATTCAATGACTTTTTTTCTTCTTCTTTCTTTCTGTGTGAATTCTTCATTCACATTAACACTTGTTTCACATACACAAATTCAGCAACAAATCCAATCAATCTGAATTTTGAAAAACTTAAATATTTTAATTTATTAAAATTTTTTTAATCAATTCAAACTTAAATTTTATTCATTTAAATTTAATTCTTTAGCAAAAGGAGGAATTCAAACAAATTGAGTTTTTATCGAAATTAATTTCAAATAATTTAATTTATTTTTGTATATAATAAATTTTAGAAATTTTAACTAAATATGTATATATAAAATTATTTTTTAAACTTATAAAGATAAACTCTTAAATTTTAAAAATTTAAATATATACAAATTTTAAAAATGTAATTAAATTATATAAAATTAAATTTTAAAAAATTTATAATTAGCTCATAAAAGTATATGTATTGTTTCTTATGATATTAAATTTCGCTTGCTTAACGAAAATGTTCACGAATTTATTCGCGAGTCAAGTACACAAGTTTTAATGAGCTGAATATTATAAAATTTAAATTTAACTCATTTGCTAGTTTAAAAATTAAATTCAAATTTGACTCGTTTAAAAATCGAGTCGAATTTGAGCGAGTCAAATCTTAAATAATTTACGAATAATTTAATTTATTTATACAGTGTACAAAAATTCTAATATTTATTGATTAAGTGATTAATGTGCACTAATATTTATTGATAAATTGATCCATATGCTGCAAATTAAGCAAGGTTTCCAAAAGCTGTTCTTATTTAACCAAGACAAATAATACAAATTAATTATATAATTTAAATATTGTTAAAATATAAACTCATAACAGTTTCATGAGTTTATAGATAGTGCACCATGCCCTTCTCCTACATTTTGTACCCTACAATCGATGCAACATTTACATATACAGGCTTAGTCTAATGGCTCTTACATTTTGTACCTTACAATCGATGCAATATTTGCACTCAAATAGTAAGTGCTTTTGATCATATCTGAAAAATTTCAAATTTTACTCCCTCAATTCTCAATCTCTATTTTAAAAAAAAAAATATTTAAAAAAAAAAAATCTACACAATTTGTATATTTAGATCAAAATATTTATTAATACAATATTAAAATATACCTTTAATAAGTTTAAACTCAATATAAACAAAAATAGATATAGTAAAAAGCATTACAAATTATTAAATTTGGAAACATTAAATTTTTATTTAATAAAATTAATAAAAAAAATCAACTTTCTAACCTTTCTTTCTAAAAAATAAAAGTGCTAATATAGCATAATATTTAAAAATTAAAATTTTAAGAAAGCGACCATCCTTGCCACACTGCCTCTCTTAGTTGCATCATATCCTTTGGAAGATCCATAAAATAAAACAAATGCATATTGGGGTTGATGGCATATGCAAATTCCACATTTTTTCAAAAGACTCAAAATTCTACGCCCATCGATTCTGGTTTGGATACACATGTTTCTATAATTTCAAAGGAACCACAACAACGACTAGTTTATCTCCAACGCCTATCAACACGAGGATGCTTTTAGGCAACTCTAGGTGTTCACATACAACAAATTCTGCTAGAAACAAGATATGGATTCCCCTAATTCAATGTAATCATTTTCACACATACTATTATCTTATTGTGATTACATCACTTATCTGCCCATGATTCATGCACAATAAATGTGCCTCAAGCCAGGTATGAAATCTATTTGAAGTTCAGTGAATTTTTGTCCCACTTGAAGGGTCCTGTCAACTACTCTTTCTTGTACCTCTTCTCCACCTCCTCCAAATTTTGGATCTCCTTATAATATTTGCATATGCGATAGATACACCTGCACCCATGTACAATCGTACATTATACATGCAATTAAAAATTTAGAGCCCTTTTGCCATTGTGGTTGCAAGCCTAAAAAATGCTATTTAGAAAAAAGGTATCATTTTAGATACTGTTGAAAAAACAAATGCTAAGAAAATTGTTTTCTTATTTTAGTGCTCTTGTGATTAAATATATTAAATATAATTTTAAATTAATTTTTAAATATTTTTTTAACTGATATGTTTGAGAAAGTGTTTTTCTCAAGAGCAGCTTAAATAACAACGTCAAAAAGACCCTTAAAGCAAGTTAATATGTAAATCTGATGGCCACATACCAGTAGAGCAAGCAAGCTGAAGCACATAAAATCACGTTCCTTTGAGCTTTGTAGATCTGCAGAGCAACCCAATTAATCAAGAGAACATAATGATTTTAGCAGCTTCCAAATAAATTTAATTAAAAAACTACATTCTCCTATATCATGTGATCTCACAAGATGGAGCTAAAATGGCTGACACTAAGACTCTTGTGTGCTAATAACATTACCACTCTATATGCATAGTTTAAGAATACAGCTTGATCTTTGAGAAAGCTATACACACGGATTGCCAAGTGAGGGCACAGGGAATTAAGGGAGAAAATGAATAAAATGAAACCAAAACCAGTTGAGTAACGAACCGAGTCGAGTTTTGAAGAGTTCAAGTTTGATTTGTCAAAATTTTTTTGAGTTCAAATTGGTCTCGAGTTTTACTCATTTTGAACTCAAATTTGATTCGGTTAGCAAACAAGCTAATAATCTCGAATAGTTCACGAACAGTTTAATTTATTTACAATTATAGCAAGTTTTACTTTAAAATTAACAAGTTCAAAAACTAAATAATTTTAGTTAAATAAATATATATACAAATTAACTTGCAAATCTGTAAAAAAAACAATCTCTTAAATTTTAACGATATGAATATTTGTAAGCTTTAAGAGTGTAATCAAACTGTGCAGAGATAAATTTTAGAACTCACATTTGGCTCATAAAAATTTATCCAGACTTTAAGCTTAGTTCTCTTATTATATTGAACTCAGCATGTTTAACGGTCTTGTTTACGAGCTAGTTCGTGAGCCTGCTTATGAACTTAAAAATGAGCTAAGCTCAATCCTAAAAGATAAGCTTGAACTTGACTCGTTTAGAAGTCGAGTCAAGCCCGATCGAGTTTTTATCAAGCCGAACTTCGAATAGCTCACGAATAACTTGATTCATTTACACTCTTACAGTTTGAGTGTCCGGCTTCAAATTATAAATTATTACAGCTTGAAATTTCCATTCAGGAAGTTCCACTCATAACGAAGGGAACGATCACATAACAGCTAACTCAAAAATGCTAAGTTAAGCACACCTATCATATCTATTTAGCACACCTGTCACATCTAATGACAATTAAGAAAACAACTAAAATGTTCTTTCAAGGAAAATTAGGAATCACTTCCATTACCAAGAAAATGTTTATCCAGCTCAGTATTCAATCATAAAATTAAATTCCACATCATATGCATTTACTTGAAACGCATGCTCTTATCCAAGTATTCATGTGGAAATATGGAGTATTGTATGCCCACCTGGGAATTTAATGCATTTGAATAAAGCCAATGCTCTCTATCAACAGCTCAATATTCAATCAGAAAATTAAAATTCCACATCATATGCATTTAATTTCAACACATTCTTTTATCAAGTATTTATGTGAAAGTATGTGTGTATGCACACCTGGGAACTTATGCATTTAATAAAGCCAATGCTCTCTATCACTAAGTGTGTAAATCTGTTCTTCACTACACTTACGTAGCACTTTAAAACTCGAAAACATCTTTAGACATTATCTTATTGAGAAAGACAAGAAAGTTACACAACAACATACTAGACATTGAGAGAAACTTCATAAAGTTTAAATGGGCTAACTGATAAATACAAAGAAGATCACAAATTCATTTCTTCTAAAACTAATTGTAATATCAACAATGACAACAATATTGCCAAATACAGCTTTATGTGATAGTTATTATTACATAATTACAAATACAATCATTGTGACCAAGAAAGCCCTTGAGTGCTGAAGTTCCATAGTGTTATACAGGTAAATGAATATAAAACTTCACAAAAATGAGGATCCACAAATGCAAACGCACATTTTCTCTCTCTGAATAACAACTGCTGCATTAGGGAATTTCTTAGATTGGTTTCATCATCCAAGAATGTGAGACCATCCACTCCCAATATCCAAGGTCCAAAGGGAACCTCACATTTTGATTTTGGTACCATAGTTTATTTCACATTCATCTTTATCCTCTCAGTTTCCCACTTCTCCTCAATGAAAAATATTTAGATATTATATACTAAATAAATTTTAATGACATCAAAAGTTACTTATTTAGTCATACAAAAGATAACTTTAAATCTGTCATGAATTTCTTATGATAATAAGTTAAGCCAGGGTAGAAATGCAAGTGAAGTTAAAGGAAACACTGGATGTAAAATAGGTCAGCAAAATGGGGGAATATTGGTAAAGGTAACAATAAAACGAGTCAAGTTAATCTTAACACAATAATAATTTAATAGCCAATGGATAACCATCTGAAAAATAATGGAGAGATTGTCTCAACATGTGCCATAGACTAGCAAACATACAGGTACAAAAGTTGGAGCACTCCAGGGACTAGAAATGAAACCCCACAAGTTTCATCCATGGAATTACACACAAATGTATACATCTTGGCCCTTTGCCTATGGTTAATGCAAAAAGAGTAAACAAAATGCTGCTAATATGTTATTCTCTGGAATTAAGAATAACATTCCTAGAAAGTATTGCAGTTGGTACCGCAAAACACTTAAAAAAGGTCCAAAAAAAGAACATAAAACTTAGAATTGAAATCTAAATCAATTTTCTCTTCCATACAGTTCTAACTATGTTAGTACAATCCTTTCTGTGAGATTGTCAAAAGAAACTTGACATAGACGAATTTGAAATGACATCAGACATTCATTTTGATCTTCTTTCTCTGGGGATGTCTCTTCCTTTATGATACATTTTCTAAACTCTCAGAAAACATTAAGAATGCCACTATTTCATTATTCGTTAAAAACCAGCAGCAGTAAACTTAAAGAAGAAATTTTCCTATCATCTCAATGAGCTAATCTAATCATTGGGGGAACGTATCTACTGCTGAACTGAAAATCAAAGAACAAGGACCAGTCAATCACACAATTTAAGCTTAAACGAAGCAAAATTCCACCTACACTTTCTTCATCAATGTCTTCTAGAAATTAAGTAAGAAGCGGAAAAATTTTACCGATTTCTCATAACGATCCCTCTCAGAGGCAGTGCAGATCTCAGAAGTGCACATCA